>NW_026612349.1:0-21000 GCF_029931775.1 Euleptes europaea | reverse complement strand
TCTGCTCATTTTTAGCTTGACCAAGAGGACATTTTAAAACATGGAAGCAGACAGTGTTGGGTTTAAGATAGCCTTTCCTTTCCGCCCCTGTGGAGTGGAGGAGTGGAGAATGAAACCCGGTTATCCAGATTACAGTCCACCCCTCTTAACCACTACACCACGCTGGCGCACTCGGAGCCTGGGATGCTGAGTTCTAAGGACATATTCAGTTTCTTACGTGGCCAGTACTTATGATTATGAAACAGTTGCTCCAGCTGCGCAGGTGGAACACCTGGTCTTTGCCTCCTTCCTGTACAAAGTATTTTATGGCCCATCCCAGTCTGGGGCAGACTTCTTGCCCTGTGGTCTTTACTGCCAGTTTCGTGTCTACAGAGTGACGTGGCCCAGGCCACCTGATTTGCACAGAATTAGAGCATGAGCTGAAGATTTGGAATAGCCTCCTAGATCTCCTCCTCCTCTGGAAGTTTGCACAGAAGAAGAGATGACAAGTCTGGGATGTATCATGGGCGGGGGTTGGGGGCGGGACTCAAGGGCTGTCTTCTGCAGTCAGGTTTCTGCATGGTTTTCAAAATTTATTTGATCTCAGAGTTGGAAGGGGCCACCAAGGTCATTCTAGTCCAACCTCCTGCCAGTGCAGGAACTACTACTATAATATCCCTGAGAAGTAGATATACAATCGATACTTAAATACCTTATGATACCTTTGTTTGATTTACATCTGCTCCAGAGAAGAGGTGAAATAGAGAAGATGAAATCGGTCCCTTTGGGTCTGGGGGTCTGGTGTTGTAGGGGGCCAGGCGCTTTGCATGCAGCGGTTCAGGTTCCAGGGAAGTGCTCTGGAGGAGGGGAGATGTGGGGAAAGCCCTTTCTGAGCCTCTGGCCTTGGAGCATCACTGCCGGGTGCCAAGCTGGAGGGACCAAGGACCTGGCTTTGGAGAAGGCTGCTTTCTGTGTACGGGTCAAGGTGGGAAGAAGAAGAGTTGGTTTTTATACCCCGCTTTTCTCTACCTTTAAACCGGCTTACGATCGCCTTCCATTCCCCTCCCCATAGCAGACACCTTATGAGGTTGGTGGGTCTGAGAGAGTTTGGAGAGAACTGTGACTAGCCCAAGGTCACCCAGCTGACTTCATGTGGAGGAGTGGAGGAACAAACCTGATTTTCCTGATCAGAGTCTGGTGCTCTTAACCACTGCAGCGTGCTGGAGAGTGGTGTGCCCTGCTCTGGAGCCCGGGGTGAGCACTGGCCGGGCTCATCTCTCTTCCCGCCCTGGCTCTGCTGGGGAGCAGCTGTCTTGGCTAAAAATAATTCCTTTGGCGCTGTCAGCAGCCCTCATGTGAGCAAGCGGGTGGGTTTTGCTGTCTCTGCACTGCTCCTGTGATGTCCTTGGGGTCACATGGTGTGAGGAAGCAGCCAGGCCAGCGGGTGTGATGACTTTGAAGGGGTCTCAGCAGTGCAAGGAGGGGGAGGCGGCATCTTCCCACCTCCTTGCCCCTTTCATTATTATTTGGGGGTTGGGGCATGCTTGGTTTTTAAATTAGGGTTCTGTTTATGGTGAATTGCTTATCTTCGTTGTCTCTTTGCAGTCTGCCTCCCCTGTGCCAATTTCCCTTTTGGAAAGTATCAAGCGGCCATGACCTAGATGGCCCAGGGCTAGCCCAGTTTCATCAGAGCTCTTAAGCTAAGCAGGGTCAACATAGTGGTTAAGAGCAGCGAACTGTACTTTGGAAAGCCGGGTTCGATTCCCCACTCTGCCACATGAGCGGCAGACTCTAATCTGGTGAACCAAGTTGGTTTCCCCACTCCTACACATGAAGCCTGCTGAGTGACTTTGGGCTAGTCGCAGTTCTCTCCATACTCTCTCAGCCCCACCTGCCTCAAAAGGTGACTGTTGTGGGGAGGGGGGGAGGGGAAGGCGATTGTAAGCCATTATGAGACTCCTTAAAGGTAGAGAAAAGCGGGGTATAAAAACCAACTCTTCTTCTACTTGGATAGGATGCCACCAAGGAACTCCAGGGTTGCTGCTACAAAGAGGCAGGCAGTGGCAAACCAACTGTAAACGTCTGTTGCCTTGAAAACCCCACAGGGTCACCATAAGTTGGCTTTGACTTGACGGCCCTTTCCACCGCCAGAGTGTTAAACGGCTTAATGTAGATGCTGTACTGAAGGGAGGGGTTCATAGCTGACAGGAGAGGATGTCCTTTGCGCCCAGGAAGACCCAGGGATGTTGGCTGTCAGGGCTGGGGAAGCGAAAGCCCTGCCTGAGGCCTCAGAGGGCGGCTGGACCAGCACTCTTCCTTTGTGGAAGGCGTCTACCTCCCTCTCTTTTCCAGGCCAGCTGCTTCCTATAGCTTCTGTGCATTGCATATGTATGCGGTTATGCATAAATCCTACGTCGCTTGGAAGGAGGGGATGCCTGTTGGGGACTGTTTCCATACTCTGACCAGGTGGAGGAGGTCTGGGTGCAAATATGGCTGATGGGGGGGTGCTGTTTGGGGTCGTACTCTGGGGACAATTCTGACAATTCTGCAGTTTTGGAGACGCTCCTGGATTCAGCGTGGTGTAGTGGTCAGAGCGTTGGACTAGAAACGGAGAGACTAGGGTTCAAATCCCCCACTCATGCCACGGAAGCTGGCTGGGTGATCTTGGGCCAGTCACACACTCTTAGCCTAACCTACCTCATAGGGTTATTGTGAGGATAAAATGGAGGAGAATGATGCGAGCCATCTGGGATCCCCACTGGGGAGAAAGGTGGGATATAAATGCAGTAAAGAAACAGGTGTCCCTGGGTGTGCAGATGGCAGCAGTGGTCACAAGGACGTGTTCGGCTAGTGCGTCACCCATGCCCTTCCCCAGCCTGGAGGGGTCTGGCCACAGTTCTCCCTGCTGTAGCACACGAGGCTCTTTTCAGCACTGCCTTCGAAGAGTGACTGCTGGGCGGGGGGCTCAGAGCCGCCTCCTGGTGAGCTCCTCAGTGCCATTGGCAGTGTGGGCTTGGGGCTCGAAAGCCCTCGCATTTCTCCGGGGCCACCATCTCTCCTGCAAACCTGTCTGGATGTTTGGATCATCCTTGGAGACCCTTCTTCATGTTCCCAAGCCCACTGACAAAATACCCTGTTGAGGCAGGTTTTCGGCGCCCCTCACTATTGGCTTTCTCACGAGACATTTTGGGAGGTCCTTTGGGCCGGTTTTCCCTTTCTGGACAAAGAGCATCTGTGGACTGTGTATGCGTATATTTACCCTGGGGGAGTGGTATGGAGAAGGGTTAAATTGCCCGCTGTGGTCCCACAACTACTATTAGAGGGATTGCAAAATGGGCGGTGGATCTCCTGATTCCCCCTCCAGCTTGCCGGCCTGTTTTTTCTGCTGCTTCTTCTTCTATTGACTGGCTGCAGTCCGCTTGTTGCCTCCAGCCCAAGGGTCTGTTTTGGATGGAAGATGAGCCTCTGAGCTGCGGCAGGCTCTGTTTCCCTCCCGGCTTAGTAATTGCCAGGTGAGCCTTCTTATCCTAGTAGCTCTCCCCTAGGCAGGAACCCCTGCCAGGCATCAGTGGCGCTCACTGCCCCTCCTGGAAAGGTTCACACAGAAGTCCCCTGTGTGTCAAGTTGACCCTGCCCTCCTGAAGTACAGGGGTGACAGGGGCTTGAAAGCAGTGCTGTGGCCCTGCTTTCAATTATTGGCATACTTGGGGCGGCCCAAATTATATTTTCAGTTTAGGCTTGGCTCCCGGCTCGCACAAGTCTAGTGCTGATGAGTTCAGTCCAGGTCTTGTACTCTTCTGGCAGAACCAAAGGACACAGTCAACAGGTGCATGGGTGTGAGAGAGGAGGAGAAGGTGCGCTTTGCGCTTGGCATCTGTTGTGACTCATGGCTGGCCTTTCCTGCCCTACAGCATGCCAAGCACTTGTTTTTTTTCAGATGGCTGGTACAGACTTGCTGGTTCTCTCCACCTTGATGCACGCAGAAACTGTCTTCTGAAGCTGGAGATGCTCTTGAGCGCTGTGTTGTCTGTTATGTGGGTACTGATTTCTCGTGCCTTGACTGGGTGCGTGGAAACAGGGTATGGGGCGAGACGCAAAGGGCAGACTTCTTGATTTATTTTTTATTTCAGGTGACGATTGTTGCCCAGTGTGGTGTAGGTCTGTTGTGAGTCTGCAAGTGACAAAAGACAGACAGGAAGAGTCAGGGGAGGGAATGGTTGGTGTGGTAATTTGTCTCCAGTGGGGACCCTCCCACATACCCTTCTTCCTGGGAAGGAGGCAGTGCGTCCTAATTAGAGGACTGGAGGACAGCTCATGTAACTCCAGTTTTTGAAAAGGAAGTTTCAGAGAAATAATAGAACGATCCTCTTACCTTCTCCCTTGGGTGAATGAGGAGCAAGCATTCGGTAAAGGTCTTATCTAACCCATAGGCAGTTAGTTCGGCAGAGGAGGGGTTGGCACGGCTTCTGCGAAAGACAGTCCTACTTTGCCAGCTTTGAAAAAGTTCTTTCAAGAGAGTCAACCAAGAATGTAGATTGGGATGATCGGGTAGACATAAAATGCCGGGATTTTCAAAGAGATGTTTCCAACCCCCCTGCCCAGAGGCTCCTGAGTAGACTTAGCAATGAAGCAATAGAAGGATCGATGCTCTGGTGGATTAGTAATTCATTCAACTCTGGGAAACCAAGAGTAGGAGGGAAAGGGCGGTTCTCACGATGGAGGGGAGTGAGCTGTGGGGTCTCCCAGACTGCCTTACAACTGGGGCTGTTTAAGGACTCATAAGTGATCTGCAGTCCAGGCTGGCCTTGAGCAGGCCAAGTGTGTGGATGGGGGACCATCCTCGCTCCATCCAAGCAGATCACAATGGGCAGAGCCTAAGTGGAAAAGGGGTCTGGGGGGTCCTGGTGGAGAGCACAGAGAACAGGTTAGTTCCATGTGCAGCAGCAGCAGACAGGACAAACTGTGCAATAGGGAGGATGAGGGCGGCAGTGGAGAGCAAAATCGCCAGAGTGGTCGTGCCCGGTCTGGATCTAGCGGTGGCCTCGCTGGGAATCCTGCATGCAGTTCCGTGCGCCTACCTCAAAAAGGATTTTGCAGAGCAGGAAAAGACTCTGCAAAAGAGCCTCTCGCATGAGCAAGGGCTTGGAGCACCTTCTCTGTGAGGACAGGCTAAGGAGTTTGGGGTGGTTTTTTTTTGGGGGGGGAGATTTCTGTTTAGAAAAAGGTGACTAACGGGGGCATGATAAAAGCTCACAAAATTTTGCCTTGGGTGTTGAAAGTGGTTATAGAGCTGTGGAACTTGGGAGGACATTGGAGGCTCCCTTTCAGAGGACAAGGGGGGCGTCCCTTCCAGGTCCTGGGTGCAGCTGAAGGGGCTCTTCAGCTGATGGCCCCCAGGGCCATGCCTGGAATGACCTCCTCTCTCTCTTTTTCTCTGGGGGAGTGCTGTGCTGTGCTAGATAATCTTATGGGGGTTGTTAATCCCGGTTGGGAGCTTTGCGTTTGCTGCAGTGGCTGGGTATGGGGGGCGGGAACAGTGAGCCTGGTTTGGCTTCAGGAGCAGACGGGTATTTTGGTGTCCCTTCTGCTCCAACTTAGCCCCAGCCTCTCCCTTCGCGACAGCAGGGAGCTGAGGATCCCTTGAGCTTCGAAGCTGCGCCGCCGAGGAATGCCTGTTGAGATGGAAGGGCTGCTCATACCCAGCAGGGAATGTGCCTTAGCAGGCTTTGGGAGCTGGGTGGACCTGTCGCAGCAGAGGGAAATGTCTGGGGCAGGGTGCCAGGTAGACAAGGAAGGGCTGTGGCAAGTAGTATAATGACTGCATATTTGTGCACATTGGTGTATTGGGCAGAATTCTGCTTCTGTTGGTTGGGTGGCAGGGTGGATATCTAGGCAGAAAGCGAAATCCTGTACCTTGTCCAGGGAGAGCCCTGCTAAGCACCCCTTCCCACTCCCAGCTTGTGTCGATCTCCCAGGTGTGCCTGGCCTTGGGACATTCTGCACTTATCCGGTGCGACTGCCAAGGCTTAGGGCCCCCAGAGGGCAGGCTGCAAAAGAGCACCGACTGTGCTTGGCAGGTGAACGGCAGCTTGGCCAAGTCCTTCGAAGTGTGCTTGGTTGGGCCTTTCAGGAGCTGAGGCATTATCACTGGCTTCAGAATATTTGGGCCTTTGGAAATGGGGCTGTGAGTGGCTTCTGGACGCTGCAAAGTCATTTCCTTCCACGGTTGCTTTGTATGCTGACCCCAAGGAATGCTCAGTGTGGCTCGTAGGAATTTCTGGCGGCTGGTTTTTAAACACCTGGTTGTGTGCTGACATTCTGGAGTTGTCTCAGAACGCAAGGCCCCAATTGCCACTGTTGTGTCATAGCTGTTATTCAAGGTTTGGTTTCAAATGCAAGACAAACGTTTAATTAACACCGTAGTTCTTCCCTGGACTCCCTCCCCTTCTCCATTGTAGCCTTTTAATCATTTATTTAGGATGGGGATTGCAAGACACTTGTTTGAGGTGCCGGCTTTAATCAAAGGTTTCCAGGTGGTCCCCTGCACAGTTATAACAGTGTGCTCTCCCAGAACATGGAACAACAGGGAGAACCAGCACAGACCCCAACCCAGACACTCAGGTGTGCAGCCATACCACCACTGGCAAGTGTGGTTAAAGACCAAGGAAAATCAACACTCCTGACATTTTCTAAGCATAATTACATAAATGATCTTTAAAGCTAACCAGATGTCAAATAACTATCTTAGAATGCTTTTAAAAGCTTTGGAAACCCAATACACTGACACACAGAAATTCACGTATTCTCTTTGACACTCCATTTACAGAAACCTGAGTAACTTTTGTTATGTGACACTTTTTATAGAAAAGGTGACATCCACTGTCTTAGGAAAATCATAATTTTATCTTGAGATGATTCTACAGATAAATGGTTGGTTCTCAGTATGATTCTGTTGAGTCATCCGTAGGTGTGCTTAAGTTATCCCTGAACATGCTTGCTAACTGTTGCAGCAAGATTGAAAAGGCTATAGTTAGCACTTGACTAGTAATTGACTAGTAATCGAAAGACAATAATTTTTCTTTTATCTTTGACTTCATTAATTGGCTGTCAAAAAAGGTGCTGTACTTCTCTGGACTGGCTGGTGAACACTCTACAAAGGGTGTGAAAAGTACACAAGAACAGACATGTAGCGTGAATATCGTGACATCCGTGTCCCCCAGGGGGAGGGTGAAGGTGGTGGACCTGCTTGCCTTGCTTCGGGCTTGGGGTGGAGTGCTTTCTGCAGTGGGGCCCTTGTGTCATTTGCATTCATGGCAAACATTTTAAGCGCTTCCTATTACACAAGCTGAAGCTCTCGGAATAGCTCTGCTTCATGGTTCTCAGTGCAGAAATGTTTGTCGCTTGAGCTGGGAAAATAGTGTGAAATGCTTCACCTGTCTGTTGTATTGTCTCTCCCTCCCCAGCAGGTTATCTCATGGTGAGCTGCTGCTGAATCCGACCCACAATGGCCAGCGCTTCTGTCAAAGTGGCTGTCCGGGTGCGGCCTTTCAACGGCCGCGAAATCAGCCGCGATTCCAAGTGTGTGATCCAGATGCAGGGAAAAACCACCTGTAAGTTACCTCCCCCAAGCGAGTCTGTTCTCATTTGGATTCGAGGCTGGCCATGTGGATGAGCGTGTCTATGTATGTATGAGGGGAGGAATGCCAAATGAAAGGAGTCATGACAGACGCATGTCTTGAAAATCTGTTAAGTCTCTGGCTGGACCAAGGGACAGGAGAGGAATTTCAGTCTGAGCTTCCCCATGTGGCAGCCTGTTCAGCACTGATGAGCTAACCAGGGCTGTGGCTTAGCCAGTGAGAAACGTGTGGAAGGTCCCCTGCCCACCCCCCGGTGATGGTTGGAGAAGACCTTTCCTCTGCCTGAGGCCCTGGAGAGCCACTGCCCCTCTGAGGAGAGTGTGCAGATCTAGCAGGACCATGAGGGCCTGCCTGATGAGGACGGTGCTCACAAGAGTGGGGGGTTTGAACTTTGGTCTCTCGCCTCCTAGTCCAGCACTCGAACCACTGCCCTGGGTTCTGCAGGATGGTCTGGCTTTTCTTTTCCTTCCTTCTCTGTGGGTCTCTGAGGGCCAGTTTAAACACAGAGCTCAGGGAGCAGACTGGTTTCAGACAGATGCTGGCATGAAAGGAGAGAGCTTTTGCTTCACCAACTCTGCCCCAGAGGGTTTTAGAAAAGAGCCAGAGTCCAGTAGCACCTTAAAGACTAACAAAATTTCTGGCAGGGTGTGAGCTTTCGTGAGCCACAGCTCACTTCTTCAGATACATCTAGAATGTGAGTCCATCCACCCTTAAATAGAGACAAGTGAATTAGATACACAATGGCAGTGTACATGTCAAAATCAAGTAAATGGCATTAGCAGGCGTGATTGGATTAGGTGTGATATGCAGAGTGGTAGTAGGCTTGGAGAAATCAGCATTGAATCAGCGTTGATAATGAGACAAGAATCCCAGATCTCTATTAAGTCCAGGAGAATGCATAGTGTATTTGCATAATGAAGCTCAAGACTGGCCTGTCTCTGCCTGTCTCATTACCAATGCTGATTTCTCCACGCCTACTACCCCTCTTAAGAGCCCTGTGGCACAGAGTGGTAAGCTGCAGTACTGCAGTCCAAGCTCTGCTCACGACCTGAGTTTGATCCCGACGGAAGTTGGTTTCAGGTAGCCGGCTCAAGGTTGACTCAGCCTTCCATCTTCCGAGGTCAGTAAAATGAGTACCCAGCTTGCTGGGGGTAAAGGGAAGATGACTGGGGAAGGCACTGGCAAACCACCCCATAAACAAAGTCTGCCTAGTAAACGTCGGGATGTGACGTCACCCCATGGGTCAAGAATGACCTGGTGCTTGCACAGGGGACCTTTACCTTTACCTTTTTACTACCCCTCTGCATATCACACCTAATCCAATCATGCCTGCTAATGCCATTTACTTGCTTTTGAGTTTACACTGCCATTGTGTGTCTAAATCACTTGTCTCTATTTAAGGGTGGATGCACTCACGTTTTAGCTGTATCTGAAGAAGGGAGCTGTGGCTCACGGAAGTTCACACCCTGCCAGAAATTTTGTTAGTCTTTAAGGTGCTACTGGACTCTGGCTGTTTTCTATTGCTAGTGACAGACAAACACGGCTACCCATCGTGATCTATCCCCAGATGTTTTTTTTTAGTGAGGAGAGGGAGATAAAATGGGGGAACACCTAAACTGGAGATGGGGAGTCCTCTTGCAAGGAAAAGAGTTGGTGAGCCTGCATGCTGACTTCATGGAGCCCTCGGACTTGTGTTCCAAAGTGTGTCCTAGAGACACTCTGGGAGGAAGTTGCGACAGGGGGCTCTGGCCTTGGCTGTGCTCCTGGCTGCGCAGATTTTACAGCTTATCAAAACAGGCCTACAATAACATCTGTGAGCGTGCAGTTAAGTTGAATTAATCTTGCTGCCTGGTAATGGGAGCTGTGGGGAGGGGTGGATTTGGTGACTGTCAGAGTCCCGGTGGTTTTGTGTCAATGTGCCCCTCCCCCCAAAAAAAACTTGTTCTGCTTCAAAGCCTGCAAAACGGTATGCATATGAACAACTTTCTCTCTAAAATCTCATCCCTCCTTCAGTGGAGGTGTAGCTTTCAGGGGATCCTCTACCAGAGAAAGGCTTGGGACTGATCTCTGTCCTTCCTCCCACCCCTACCTCAGTTCTTGTAACCCCCCCCCACACACACACACACACATCTTGCTGGGGTGGCTGTGGAAGGAGAGCTGGGCCGCCTCGCCAGCTCTCGGGTTGTTTGTCCTCTTCTATATTTAGCACTGCAGCCGCCGGAGAGGCCTTTGCAGGGGGTGCAGCCCTTTCCCACAGCACTCGCTGAGGCTCCTGGAGTCAGGAAGGGACGTCTCAACCCCCCACCTCCTTCCAAATGCATCATCCCAGATTGTATCCGCCCCAAACCTGCAACTATGGGCGCTATGCCTGGAATGTTTTCCCCTTCCCTGCAGCATGGGCCTGGGAAGCTGCCGTTTTCCTCGAAGGCTTGAGGGTGCGGCTGTGTTTGTCTTTCTCTTCTGACACCTTCCACCATCAGTAAGGCCAAAGTCACACCTAGGGGTTGCCAACCTCCAGGTGGGGCCTGGAGATCTCACAGAATTGCAACTGCTCTCTGGACTACTCAGTTCCTCTGGAGCAAATGGCTGTTTTGGAGGGTGGACTCTATTTGTATACCCCTCTGAAGTCCCTCCCTTCCCCAGACTCTGCCCTCCCAAGGCCCCACCCTCAAATCTCCAGGAATTTCCCAACCTGGAGTTGGCAGCCCTAAGCCTCCCATCTGCCAGCACCAACCACCAAAAGTAGCCCTCTTGGAAGGGTTTGGCTGAGCCTCCATGGCTGGGCTTTTCTCATGCTGTGCTTTTGGGAAACATTTCCACACCCGAGCCTTTTTCTCACACCAGGGGGAAGCTCTTGGAGCAAAGGGGATGTGCACCCATTAGCGGAACAGCTCTGTGGGACCTAGCTCCGTGGCTTTTGCAGAATTAAAGATGTGTGTGGATTGGAACGCAGCTTTTCCTCCCTGCCCTGTGTTAGCTAGTTTTTCAGTTAGGTAGATATGTGTTTCCAAATAGAGACCAGATTCTATCTCACGGAGGAAGTAGTCAAAGACCATTATCGTGGTACAGCCAGTGAAGTACAAAGGCAACAATCCTCGTCATGTATGTGGACTTGCGGTTGGAAAAAGGGGTGCGCTGGTTTCCAGGGGAAAGACTCTAGGGAGGGGTTGGACCCACACAGTGCCTCACCTGGGAAGACCTTTTTCTTGAAGAGACTCTGATCTGACTCCCAAGTGCGTCAACCTCCACTTCTCTTTTCTGAGGGCTGCGAAGATTGCGATGACATGAAGGTGGGGTGTGTGTCCGTTGTTCTGGGCCTTCTGAGGCATCGTCTGGAATTGGGCCCGGAAGATACGAGCTTGGAAGTATTTGCAGGGTCACCCATTCTGAGCAGGTCTCTACTCACTGTTTGACGCATCCGTCTGTCACATTTTTATCATCAGAGGACCTCCGGGTGATGTACGTGGTTCTCCCTCCTCCACTTTATCCTCACACCAACCCTGAGGAGTGTGTGAGGCTGCAAGCGAGTGACCGGGCCCAGGTCACCCAGTGAGCTTCCTTGGCTGAGAGGGCATTTGGACCCGGCCTGCTCTGACATGGTTAATGGCAGTGCCCTGATTCTGACCGGGTTCTCTGCACCCAGTGGGTCTGCGAGCAAGAAGGTTGTTGGCTGCACCCCAGAGGAGGCAGCACGACCCTGCCCGGGCCCCTGTGTGCTGCTGAGTGAGGCTGCACCCCAGTGACCTGCACATGGCGGTGTGGATTGGCTTTCATGTGACCCAGATGTGGCTTCCTAGTGGGGAGGGATGGAAAGGCGGTTTGGGCCAAGCTGCTCCAAGCCCACCCTCCAGCCTGACTTTGCAGCTTCTATCCAGGAAGAACCCGCCTCAGCGCTGCCAGGGGTTTGCCAGCCAATGCTTTGCCGTCTGGTTCCACAGCTTTTGGCTGCCTGCCCAATCCTGCATGAATGGGACGCGTGTCTCCTGATGAAAAGCATCCCTTCTGTACGAGCTGGGGGTGTGGGGGAAACCCACAGATTAACCCCTGGTGTGCTGCCTGTCCTCGTAGACGAGAGGGATTGTGGACTGCCTGCCCTGTATAGAGCGCCCGCCAGCTCCTTGCAGAGTGGGCCTCTGTGTGAGTTTTCAGCTTGAGCTGTTTCAGGAGGGTTTGCAGGGAACCTGAAGAGTGCAGGGAAGAGCTGGCCTGGCCTGGAGGACTCAGGTGATCTTCTGCAGAAGATCCCCTGACGAAACTGTATGCGAAACGCATAGGGATCTAGAAGGGATAAATAATCCTGCCTTGTGGAAGGAGGCCCCAAGGGTAGGTGCCTGCCCGCCCTGCCCCTTCCTGCCCTTCTATAAATCCGGGGCAGCAGGAGAAGAGGCCCTGCGTGTTGCGGACTGGGTCCTTGAGAGCAGCCCCTGGTTTAATCCCTGGCACCTGCAGTGGAAAGGATCGGGGCACCGCTGATGTGAAAGATCCCAGCCTGAGACCCTGGAGAGCTGCTTCTTGCCGGAGTAGGCTAGCCTGAATGTATGAGACGTGTGTGTGTGCGTGTTTCCGACTTGGGAGAAGGCAGCCTCGTGTGTGAGTCTTGCCACAGTCTTCTGGCTGACTTTGGAGCACTCTCTTTGGCGTTGGTTGGTTGCTAATAGGAAACTCTGCTATGGCTTCTCTGGTGAAGCATAAAATACCACAGTCTGGAAAGGGAAACCACAAGTGCTTCCTCCTAAAGCTTGGCACGGGAAAGGGGGAGTGGGCACGTCTGTCCCAGCCCCACTATTTACCCAGTGAGTTAACCTAGGTTGGCAGTTAATGCTCTGCTTGGGAGATCCATCGTCCCACCATGCTGCTGTTCACCTTCCGTCTTCTGTGCAGTCCCACATTGGGGCTGCGCACGAGCAGGCCAGGTGTGTGCCTGCCTAGAAGACAACTCCGTGAACAACAGTTACAGGTAATTGCAGTACCGTTTTATGGGCACCGTGGATCTCTCTGTCTCTCATAATCACTCCTCCTCTTTTTGCGCGCAAGATGCTTTGCCATTCTTGAAACTGTTATGGGAGGGCAAGCTGCACAGTCGTCTCTTTTCCTCTGGACCGCTTCATGCTCATTGTTCATTTTCCTCTCCTCTCTGCAGGTATCACCAATCCCAAGCAGGCAAAAGATGCCCCCAAGAATTTCACCTTTGATTATTCCTACTGGTCTCATACTTCTGTGAGTGGGGCTGGGCTGGACAGGGGGGCGGGGGAGATGCAGGGTGGTGGTGGTGGTTATAAAGCAGTGTCAGGCCAAGGCCCGGAAGGTCTCACCAGCACGGCAGCTGAACTGGGGAAGGGCGGGGTCTGTTAACTGAACGTGGCCTTGGCGGAGAAGGGGAAATGACAGCTGCAGCCCCCCATGCCCCCCCCGGCAATGATGGCCTTTCTCCCCCAGGAGGAGGATCCCAGTTTTGCTTCTCAATGGCAAGTCTACAAGGACATTGGAGAGGAGATGCTGCTTCACGCCTTCGAGGGCTACAATGTTTGCATCTTTGCCTACGGCCAGACAGGGGCCGGCAAGTCTTACACCATGATGGGCAAGCAGGAGTCCGGCCACCAAGGCATCATACCTCAGGTACGAGGGGGGAGGGGGCAGGTGCTGGCAAGGGAGCCGGAGGGCTGCTATCCCCTGGTCAGAAGGGATGCCCCGCCTCATCCAGCACTTGGCTACTTGTTTCAAACCACAAAGTGTGGTGGGGGGGGAGATTGATTTTGGGCTTCTGTCAGGGACCAGTGGGGGAAGAGGGGTCTCCTTTCTGGACAGGGCAACTGTGCTGCTGACTCTAGAGGCTCTTGGCCTCCTGGGGAGACGTCCTCCGTCCTGGTTTGGCTTAGCGGGTGCCTTCCTGAGGTGCACGTGTGCTCTCAAAATGTAAAGCGGAGTCTCGCAGCTACTTAAAGGCTACCAAGTTTTTGTCCTAGCCTAGGATCAGGGTCCCTGAAAGCCGAGGCTAGAATCCAAGCCTACCAGTCTTTACGGAGCCAGGAAGATTATTTTTGCTGCCCCAGACGAGGCTGGCTGTCCCTCTGGCATCAAGCCCCTGCTCTGCTCATTGTGGCCCAAGTTGACTGGACTGATGGGGGGGGGGGAGTGATCTGTCCATTCTCTCGGAGGGCAGCGGACCTCTCTCTTCCTGCTTGCTTTGAGCTTTGCCCCCCTGCCAGCTCTCCTGGGTGCAGTCAGTCCTGCCTTTGGCCCTCCGCCTAGTCTGTTCTGCTCTCTCTCTCTGTAGCTCTGCGAAGATCTGTTTGCCCGCGTGAATGAGAACAAATGCCCCAACCTCTCCTACTCCGTGGAGGTGAGTGCTGGCCCCATCCCCTCCTCTCGTTCTCAGCCCCACATGTTTGCGGAGTGTCCCTTCTGTCACTTTCTCTCCCCGGCCTGCCTTTGTCCCAGGTGAGCTACATGGAAATCTACTGTGAGCGTGTCCGGGACCTCCTAAACCCCAAGAGCCGTGGGAATCTGCGTGTGCGGGAGCACCCCATCATGGGGCCTTATGTGGAAGACCTCTCTAAGCTTGCGGTCACCTCCTTTGAAGATATCGCTGACCTCATGGACTGCGGCAATAAAGCAAGGTTCGTTCCTTTGCTGGCTTAGGGACCCAGGAGTCCTGGTGTTGCTGGGGGCTTCCATTTGGGGCTCTCAAGATTGGCAGCAAGTGTAGGGGTGAGCTAGCCCCCTTTCCTCCCTTATTCCTACATTTGGAGGAGGCTGACCCACAAAACTGTCCTTGTACGTGATGCCACTGTGACGCAGAAGCCACCCATGCCTAGATGGGGCTAGGGGTGTCCCTCATGCCAACGTGTGCCCACGCCTTCTTCCAGGACTGTGGCAGCCACCAACATGAACGAGACGAGCAGCCGCTCCCACGCTGTGTTCACCATCGTCTTCACGCAGCACCGCCACGACGAGCTCACGGACCTGGACACCGAGAAGGTGAGGGGCCGTGGCAGTGGTGGGGAGGGAGAGCCACGCGCTGCCCTGTGGGGAGGAACAAGCACATCTCCAAACTGGACACTGTCAAGAAGTTGAGGTCCCTCAATTTCTTGGGTTTCATTATTTCCTTGGTTCAGGCCTGGAGGCCTATGAGTTTTGTGCTATTGGGAAGTTAGAACAGCAAAATAGTTCCATTTTGAAAGCTGCTTCTGGGGGGGAACAAGATAGGCAACCAGCTGCTTCTCGTTAAACCTTTCTCTCCCCTTTCTGGAATGCAAGGCTGTGCGTCGTCACGGTAACTAATCGGTCAGCCATCATGACGATGTCCAGGTGCAGGGAGTTCTGCAGGCTTCATCACCTGAACACGTCAATTAGTGAGTCAGCATTCTGACCAAGCAATTAATCAACCATTAAATTACTTTCATTTTCTCATTGGCGCTTGAGCTCACGATCATAAAACCAGATCAGTTCTGAGCCTAATTATGCTCGTTGGGGGCACAGCAAGAAGGCTGTGCAGGCGGCATCACAACCCATTTGATTTTGGCTCTTGAGGGGAAAACTGTGGTCAAGCTGACCTTTTGGAGAAACCTTTGGACAACCATTTGAAACTCTTGGATGCTGAAAGAACTCTTGAAACTGGTAACTATTGGAACATTGCTTTTGAGAAGCCTTGCCAAACCTCTTGAATACTAGAAACTGAAATATTGTATGAGTTAGCTATGCTAAATCATTTTGTTATTTTCTTGCTTAAAACTTCATGACTTTTCTTTTCCTGTAACCAGGATAAATCTTCTAAAATAAATCATTAGCCTTTTAAATTGGCTGTGTCTATGACTCTGGGATTTCAAGCCTAAATTTAAGTGCCTTGTGTGTGTGTGAAAACCACCTACCAAAAACCTAAGACAGTTTTGGGAAGTGTGAACAGTCCTGGCTAGGTCTCAGCCTGGCAGGAAAAGTGTCACACGGAATTTGGAGCTTGGCAGGGGTTACTCTGGACCTCTTGCCTGGAGGCTTAACTTTTGATCCAGAGTTGGTGGCAGCTACTCATTGAACTTGGGGTGAAAGCCTGGAGTTTAATTTTTGTCTTTTTGGGAAGCTTTTTGACCAAACCAAAGCAGCCTAACTGGTGGAGGCTGGTTGGAGCTCTTTGACAGACACTGCATTGGCTATTGCCCCCACATTGGCTATTGCCCCCTGCTCCTGGGCAGGCTGTGGCACTCCATTCCGGGAGCTCCCAGAGAAACCCAAAGAGAGTCAGGGGTGGTGGCTTGAGAGCGGGTTTTAACGGGCAAGCCTCAAATCTGTCTCTGGTCCTGAGGTCTCCTGCCAGTGGTGGGCTCGTAGTCTGTGTTGGACATGTTTATGCGCTAGATGGACAGGTGTAGCGGTTTGAGTGTTGGGCTAGGATCTGGGAGGCTTGGGTTCAAGTTCCTGCTTGGGCATGAAGCCTGCTGGGTGACCTAGGGCCAGATGTTTTCTCTGAGCCTGACCTACCTTGCAGGAACATTGTAAGGATAAAGTGGGAGAAGGAAAAAAGCCTTCCTTGCTGTCCTGAGTGCTTCGGAGGAAATACGCGGGAAATGTGTTTAAATAAGTGAACAATCCTGTCCTTCCTCTAAGGAGCTCAGGACGGTGCACATGGTTATCCCACCCCATTTTATCCTCTCAACAGCCCTGCGAGGAAGGTTAGGCTGAGAGAGAGTGACTAGCCCAAGATTACCCAGCATGCTTCCATGGCAGAGTGGGGGGTTTGAACTGGGGTCTCCCATCTGCCTAGTGGCTTGCGAGCGGGTTTTGACTGGCCACACTGGCTCCTGCTGGCAGGCCTTGTGTTCCACTGTGTTTCACTCCTGAGCTGTGCAGAAGGACACTCCATCTGCTGGTGCCCAGAGGGGGAAAGTGGGTCCTGATCCTGGCTAGACATTGTATCATACAACAGGGGAAGGGCTGTCTTCCCCCCCCCCCTCCGTCTTCCAGGTCAGCAAGATCAGCCTGGTCGACCTGGCGGGGAGCGAACGGGCAGATTCGTCTGGAGCAAAAGGCATGCGGTTGAAGGTGAGCATACACCTGCAGAATCAAAGGTTGCCATGCTGGGGGGCAGTGGAGAGGTGTCTGCCTGTATATGGGGCAGGTGAACTGTAATCCCCCCTTTTTTTCCAGGAAGGTGCCAATATTAACAAATCCCTGACCACCCTAGGCAAAGTCATCTCAGCGCTGGCAGAGATGGTAAGCAGTGCCCTTTGGCAAGCCACTAGGCCACTTGACAGAATTCCAGGTTCCTCCTAGCTTACTTGGGCAGAAGGCGCTGCAGGTTCAGGGGCAGAACTGTGATGTTGGGCCTCACAAAAAGCTTAAGGAAAGGGGTGGGGGCACGACAGCTCCCCCAGGCACAAAACTGTCCACAGTCCGGAGGAATGCCACGGAAAAGCATTTCTGCGGGAAGGAGGGCTCATAATTTCTCGTAGAGCTCCTCTAGAAGTTGTCACTAGTTGGTGGGTCAGAAGTGTTTGAAATAGAGGTGGGGGCGTTTTGTGTATCTCCCTCCCACTCCTTTCTGCCAGTCCTTTCCAGCTTAGCTGGGTGGTGAGCAGGGGTAGGGCCCTTGACTGTCGGCTCATCTCTCCCCCCTTTGATCTGCCAGCAAAGCAACAAGAAAAAGAAGTCTGAATTCATCCCCTACCGGGACTCGGTGCTCACATGGCTGCTGAAAGAGAACTTGGGTGAGTGGGCTGGAGGCAATTTGGATTGAGGCGGAGACTGGAAATGCAGGGTGGGGGGTGTTGAGCTAGAGAGCAGCTGCCAGTCTGACTAGACAGTATGGGCCTCAATAAACAAACTGTCTGATTCACTATAAGGCAGCTTCCGGTCATTTCTTCCGCCTCTTGTCTTGTCTGCTGCTCAGGAGGCAATTCCCGCACGGCCATGATCGCTGCCCTTAGCCCAGCTGACATTAACTATGAGGAGACGCTGAGCACCCTCCGGTGAGCCTGGAGAAGGGGAGACAGTGGGCATCAAGAATAGATCGCCCTGAGCTGGGGGCTGGTGACCTGGCTTTTCATTGAGCATCCTTGTCTCTTACACCTCTTCCCTGGGCCATCTTCTCTCGCAGTTACGCCGACCGCGCCAAGCAGATCCGCTGCAACGCGGTCATCAATGAGGATCCCAACGCCCGGCTCATCCGCGAGCTCAAGGAGGAAGTGGCCAGACTGCGGGACCTCCTTTGTGCCCAGGGCTTATCAGCTGCCACCTTTGCTGGTACGAGTGGCGACAATGGGGCAGGCTCGGTGCATGCTTAGAAGCACTCTCTTCTTGCTTTGTATGGCCCAGGGCTGAGAGGGAACTGGTGGGCAAAAGAGAGAGGGCCTTTTCAGTGTCAGCCCCGTAATTATGGAACAACCTCCCCAGGGAGGTGTGCCAAGCCCCCCCCCCCCCACTTTGGATCTTCAGGAGTTAGCTGAAGATGGTTTTATTTTGGACTACATTTGACTAATTTTGTTTTTATTCATTGGAAGTAGTCCTAATTGAGATTTTAAACTGTTGTCTTTCTTGCGTTGTATAATTGTCGCTTTATTTATACTGTAAACTGCCTTGAGTGCCACCCATTAGAAAGATAGCTAATAAGTGTTCTAAATTAATTAAAGAGCCCCAAATTAAGCCCCTATTAGATTCTTGCAAGCAGAGGCCAAAGACCGGGGAGATCTCTCCCCCCGCTTCTCCCCCCCAGTGTGGGAGATGTTGGGTTTGGTTTCCTTGAGGAAGTACCTTCTTCCCACCGCTGGTCGGATGGGAGGAGGGTGCAGCTTTGGACTCAGTGTGCATTTCAGGTTCGAAGCCCGATGACCCGGGAGGTGGATCCAGCATTCCCACCTCCCCTTTTGCACCCATGGCTGAATCGCCCCTTGCCCTCAATGGGGAATCGGAGCCCTACTCCTGCGCGGAGGACGAGATTATCTGCACTGAGGAGGCCATGGAGAGGCTGCAGGTGAGACCTTCTGAGGGGGTGGGAGGGCTGGAAGCCATCGAGTGCAGCGCCCAGAGGCTGGTTGTCCTGGAGAGCCATGAGAACACCCCACACACATCCCTCTCTTGGAAAAGGAGGAGTGCAGAAGGCTCCGTGCATTGAGAAGTGGCCCGCACGGAGATGAGGGGACGATGGTTGACCTCGTTTCCCAAAGTGGAGGCTACCCTTTGGTAGGTGCCCCACGAGCTTCTGACTGGACTGGAGTCCCTGCTTGTGTTCTGAGAATGCCAGAGGAAAACCTTCTGTCTGGCGCTTCTCTACTGTAGCGATTAAGGTTTTTGCTTGCAACTTTAGAGAGCTGTGAACTGAAAATAACTTAAGGCTTTGCTTTTGGCTGCTATTTACAGTATTATAATTTTTCTTGTTTTATTAAATTAGAAAAGGTTTATACTTTATTTAACTTTTTTGATAATACAATTTTTTTTTGGGACATAGGTTTTTGGTTTTTTATTTAGGTAACTAGCAAATGAATTGACACCTGTTTGAATTTTTTAAACTTTATTAATAAAAGGAAAGGTTTTTTTAATAAACAAGACAGTATAAAATATAGTACTAATATTATTGAACTTATACAAAATGTAATTAAGCAGGCAAGTATAATCAATTCTCCTAACATTATTTTAATTCATATTAAAACTAGTTGTCTGTTAGAATAAATCAGAATTTAATCTCTTATTTATTGTTTTTAAGGAATATCAATTAAGCCAGAAGGATCCTAATACATTACCAAGCAAGGGTCCTTCAGTTTCTGAGCTTCAGTCCAAGGAAATCTAATTTGGTCCTCAAACTCATGCATAGTTATAGCAAAACATATCTATCTGATCAATCTTTGAAGTCACTTATCACAATCATGTGACTATTGCTAAGTACCTGGTTGGCTATCATAATAAGCAAGTCAGCATAAACACATTTGTTCACTTTATCACATGATCAATCCATATCTGAAATAGCTAGATAAAAGACCAGAAGCTATCTCATTAAAATAACCTTTTGAAACTTTCCCAAACTTTCCCAAAAACTTTCTCTGATTACATTAGCTAAAAACTAAAACTGCAAGCAAAGGATAACATAGCTTACAGGTGTCTCCTTGGACCGGGGATGAAATCATTGCTACTACGACTCTACCAGCTGGAGTCTGCGGAATCTCGGACACAGTCCCTCTGCCCTCTCCAGTTAGAGGGGCTCTGGCAGAGAGAGAGGCTGTCTCGGAGAACCTCTGCTGGCCGAGGCAGGTGCTACGGAGCTCAGTGGTTTGCCTTGGTAACAGAGGAAGTTCTTCATCAGCACCATCAGAGCCTTTTCTACTTTCTTGCAAGCTCCAAAACTCGGTGGCTCAGCAGCCTCAGTGGAAGTTCTCTCAGGAGGGCAGAGCCACCCCCACCCACCCCGGGATGTCTCTGGGGGCCTTTCTAGAACGGCAGGCCAGGCAACCTGCCTCCTACCGCAACCTGGAAGCCGGTCCTTCTCGTGGCCCCTCCTGCTCAGGACCCTCCCCTCGGAGGGGACAGGGCAGAGAAAGGCCCTTCCTGGCAGCTGTGGATTGAGCCAGGGGTCATTTGCACTCCAAGCAGGGGCTCGGCCTCTCAGCCCCTCCTCTTCACAAGTGATTCTATATGTGGTTGAAAGGACTTGGTAATGAATGCGGGGTGGTAAGCCCGAGAGGAATTCACCCTGGGTTACTTCTTGCTCTTGTAGGAGACTGAGAAGATAATCGCTGAGCTCAACGAAACATGGGAAGAGAAACTGCGCAAGACGGAGGCGATCCGGATGGACCGGTGGGTGCTGTGGTCCTGGCCATGTCCTACCAAGGCATTCCCCCTGTGTGTGCGTATGCGCAAACAAAAAAGTGTCCCTCCTTCTTAATAGCTGCCTGGAACCAATAGGAAAGGCAGGATATAAATTAAAGAAATTAACAAATAAACTTCAGGCCTTTAAGCCTGTGAAGATGAAGCCAAACGGGCTGAGCAGAACTGGTTGTCTCTGGCCTCAGCCTACGGCCAGGGTCTTCAGCCCTCCAGGCAGGTGGCAGAAGTGTGGTTGCAAAACATGGCCCATCTGCCGGTGCTTGCTTTGCAGAAGAAAACCTCTCTGGGGCAGTCCACATCCGCTCTGGGGGTGCTTTCCTCTGAGCCTCCCTTCTCAGGCATGCCTGTGGGGCTGAGTGGTCACCTCTGCTGTCTTTCCCTGCAGGGAGGCTCTCCTGGCAGAGATGGGTGTGGCTCTACGGGAGGACGGGGGCACTGTGGGAGTCTTCTCTCCCAAGAAGGTAAGCGCGTGCAGCAGGGGTCACACCCAGGCTGTGGCTGCTTTCCTGAGTCAGTGGTGGGGCTAAAGTGTTCCTGATTAATCTTGGGTGCCCCAAAACAGCTCTGACAGAGTGAGAGA
>NW_026612348.1:0-21273 GCF_029931775.1 Euleptes europaea | reverse complement strand
AAATAGTTTAAGTGAAAACACTAGTTTTGGGGACTAGAGTTAAGAGTTGAGTCTTTTTTTTGATATACTGCGGGCGGAGGCCTTGGAGTTTATAAGGTTGTTAAGTGGCCATATAGGCTCCACCCCCGTGTGGGGGTGAAGCCTATTTGGGTGGGGTGGTCTTAGAAAATAGTTTAAGTGAAAACACTAGTTTTGGGGACTAGAGTTAAGAGTTGAGTCTTTTTTTTGATATACTGCGGGCGGAGGCCTTGGAGTTTATAAGGTTGTTAAGTGGCCATATAGGCTCCACCCCCGTGTGGGGGTGAACCTATTTGGGTGGGGTGGTCTCAGAAAATAGTTTAAGTGAAAACACTAGTTTTGGGGACTAGAGTTAAGAGTTGAGTCTTTTTTGTATGTGGGGGTGTGAGTAGTGCCCCAGGGTTGTAATGCGTTCCAATCTTTGACTTACAAGGTCAGTGCTTTAAGTGTGGTTTAAGCTACAAGGGCTGGTGGGGTTATCAGTTTATTAGTTTATTCTCTAGTTTATTGATTGTGGGGCTTAATAGTAGGATTGTTGTGAAGTATAGGACGGAAGCTAGTTGTCCGATTATGATAAATGGGTCTTCGACTGGTTGTCCTCCGATTCAGGTTAGGATAGCGATAGTGGCGATTATGGTTCAAAATGTTAGTTGTGATAGTGGTCGGAATGTGCTTGTTCGTTGTTTTGAGTTGTGTGTAAGTGGGATTAGCAGTAGGATTATAATGGATATTATTAGGGCAAGTACTCCTCCAAGTTTGTTTGGGATGGAACGTAGGATGGCGTAGGCGAATAGGAAGTACCATTCTGGTTTGATGTGTGGTGGGGTTATTAGGGGGTTTGCTGGGGTAAAGTTTTCTGGGTCCCCAAGCAGTTGTGGGGAGAAAAGGGATAGGTACAGTAGTGTTATTATTATAAGGGCTGCCCCTAGCAGGTCTTTAGTTGAAAAGTATGGGTGGAACGGAATTTTATCTGAGTTTGAGTTTACCCCTGTTGGGTTGTTTGATCCCGTTTCGTGTAGGAATAGTATGTGTAGGATTGCAGTGGCTGAGATGATGAATGGCAGTAGGAAGTGGAAAGTGAAAAATCGTGTTAGTGTTGCGTTATCTACGGCGAACCCGCCTCAAATTCACTCTACTAGGGTGTTTCCTATATATGGAACTGCTGATAGTAGGTTTGTGATTACGGTAGCCCCTCAGAATGATATCTGTCCCCATGGCAGGACATAGCCCACGAACGCGGTTGCTATTACTAGGAATAGTAGGGCCACGCCGATGTTTCAGGTCTCTTTGTATAAGTATGAGCCGTAGTATAGGCCTCGCCCGATGTGTATATAAAGGCAGATAAAAAATATGGAGGCGCCGTTGGCGTGGATGTTTCGGATTAGTCAGCCGTGTTGTACGTCACGACAGATGTGGGCGATTGATGAGAATGCTGTGGAGGTGTCTGCGGTGTAGTGCATGGCCAAGAATAGGCCGGTGGAGATTTGGATTAGTAGGCACAGCCCTAACAAGGACCCAAAGTTTCATCAAGCGGAGATGTTTGATGGTGTGGGGAGGTCAATAAATGAGTTGTTTATTATTTTGATTATTGGTGTGTTTTTCGGATTGGGGTCATTATTGGTTTTTATAGTTGAATAACAACGGTGGTTTTTCGTATCACAGGTTTTGGCATGGCCAAATGAAAATTATGTCGTACTTTGTTTTTTTTACTGTGTTGTGTATGGTGTTGGGGTTTATTGGTGTAGCGTCAAATCCTTCTCCTGTTTTTGGGGCGATGGGACTTGTAGTGTCTGCGTTGGGTGGTAGTGTGGTGTTAGTTATTTTTGGTGGGTCCTTTATTGCATTGGTGTTATTTTTAATTTATTTAGGTGGGATATTGGTAGTCTTTGCTTATTCTGTGGCACTTTCAGCAGACCAATATCCTGAGGTGTGGTTGGATTACTCTGTTTTGTATTATGTGTTTGGGTATTTTTATATTAGTTTTGTTTTTAGTTTGGTACTTTGGAGGGTTGTCTATTGATGGGTGTGGGGCGTCTGGTGGGGACGATTTTGGTTTTGAGGGTACTCGGACTGATTTTAGTGGTGTTGCATTGATATATTCTTTGGGCGGGCCGTTATTATTGTTGTGTGGGGGGAGTTTAATGGTGGCCCTGTTTGTTGTCCTTGAGTTAACTCGAGGGTCGAGTTTTGGGGGGCTACGTGCGGTTTAGTAGTATGTGGTAATTGCGGCGGCTAGAGTGGCAATAAGTATGACTAGGTATGTTTTGATGTGTCCGGTGTGTGATTTGGACAGTTTTTTAGCTAGGGCGGTGTTAATTAATATGGCTGTTTTTGGGGCGATGGCCTCATATCAGATAAGGTCATTTAAGTGCATAGCGGTGTTTTGTCCGAATTGTATGTTGTATTTTGGTTGGGCTCGGTGTGCAAGGGTGTTAAAGAACCCCAGTTGTGTTGAGGATGTACTTGGTGTACTTTGTTTTGGTTTTAATAGGTTGGATGTTTGTATGGTGATATCTATAGCACATAGCAGGCCTACTAGCGTGATAATTGTGGCGGCTAGTTTTGTAATTGGGCCCATTGTTATTGTTTGGGGTGGGGTTGGTAGTATTGTTGTGGCCACAAATAGGCCAGATATAATACTTCCTATGGCGAGTCGTACTAGGGGTCGAGTCTGGCTTGGGTTTGTTTCTGCTGGGGTTGTAGTTGTGTTGTATCGAGGCTTATTTGTTTGGACATAAAAGGTTAGGCGTAGGCTGTAGGCGGCTGTAAGGGCGGTAGCAATAATAGTGGTTGATAGGGCTCAGGCGTTTAAGTGTGATGTGTTTATTGTTTCAATGATTACGTCTTTAGTGTAAAATCCAGCTAGGAAGGGGGCCCCTGTTAGGGCTAGGTTGCCGATAGTTATACAGGTTGTGGTTAGCGGTATTGTTTTTTGGGTGCTTCCTATTTTTCGGATGTCTTGTTCGTCCCCGAGATTATGAATTACTGAACCTGCGCATAGGAATAGTATGGCCTTGAAAAAGGCGTGTGTGGTGATGTGTAGGTATGTTAACTGTGGCTGGTTTAGTCCTAGTGTTAGTATTATTAGGCCGAGCTGGCTTGAGGTGGAGAAGGCAATGATCTTTTTGATATCGTTTTGTGTGAGGGCACAGAGTGCTGCAAAGGTTGTAGTTATTGCTCCTAGGCATAGGCAGAGGGTAGTTGTGGCCTGGCTGTTTTGTATTATTGGGAATAGCCGGGCCAGTAGAAAAATTCCGGCAACGACTATTGTGCTAGAGTGAAGTAGTGCTGATACTGGGGTTGGGCCTTCTATGGCTGCTGGCAGCCATGGGTGTAGCCCAAATTGGGCGGATTTTCCCATGGCTGCTAAGACTAGGCCTAGTAGTGGCAGGGTGGGGGGGGTCGTATGTGAGAATGTTTGTTGTACGTCCCATGTGTTGTAGTGTATTGCGAATCAAGCTAAAGACAGGATTAGTCCAATGTCTCCGATTCGGTTGTATATAACAGCTTGTAGGGCGGATGTGTTTGCATTGGTGCGCCCGTGCCACCACCCGATTAGTAAGAAGGATATGATGCCTACCCCTTCCCAGCCAACAAATAGTTGTAATAGGCTGTTTGCTGTTGTTATGGTTATTATGGCTAGGAGGAATAGTATTAAGTATTTTATAAATTTGTTTTTGTTCGGGTCTAGTTTTATATATCAATCTGAGAACTCCAGGATGGCCCAGGTGATAAATAGGGCTGTTGTTATAAACGTGGTAGAGTAAATATCAAATAGGAAGCTGATATTAATGTTGAAGGACGTTTGTAGTCAGGTAGCGTTGGTTATAGTTGTTTGTATTCCGTAGTTGATAAAAATATTGGTTGGAATTAGGCTTGTCAGGCAGGCAAGTTTAGTAGTTTGTGTGAAGTAGCCCGAGGCTTGTGTAATAAACATAGAGGTAATAATAGGGGCAATAAGGATTAGCAGGGTTGAAATTATGGTTGAGTAGAATAGTATGGAGGTCATGTACTTTCACTTGGAGTTGCACCAAGTAGTGTTAATGCCTAAGATTAAAGGAAGGTCTAATATCCTTTGAAAGTCTTGGGTTATAATGTGGAGTGGTCCGGAGAATTTAACTTCGGTAATTTGAATTAGCAGTTCCAATTTGTGTCGTCCCTCTCGGTATGCAAGGGGCGGGGTGCCCCTGTTGTTAAGTCCACAGCTTAGTGTTTTGATCAAACTATGCCTACTTCTGGGTGCTACAGGATTAGTTTTGGGTTTATAATTAATAGTGCCATAGGGATGAGGTGAAGGGCTATTAATAGGTGTTCTCGGGTGTTTGAGGGTGGGTGGGAGGTATTTGTTGGTGTTTTGTTTCGTTGCGTTATAATGAAGACATATAGGGAGTATAGGGCGGTTAATAGCGTCGTTAGGCCTGTTAAGATGATTGTTATGGTGGCTCAGTTTATAGCAGAAGTAATGATTATTAATTCCCCCATCAGGTTGATTGTAGGGGGTAGGGCCATGTTGGCTAAGTTTGCCATAAGTCATCATGTGGCTATAAGTGGGAGGGTGAGTTGAAGGCCCCGTGTTATTAATAAAGTTCGAGTGTGGGTTCGTTCATAGTTTGTGTTGGCTAGGCAAAATAGTATAGAAGAGGCTAATCCGTGGGCGACCATTAGAATTATTGTTCCTGAGATACTTCATGGGGTCTGAATTAGGGCTCCTGCAGTTACAAGGCCTATGTGGCTTACTGAGGAGTAGGCAATGATGGATTTTAAGTCTGTTTGACGTAGGCAAATGAGGCTGGTTATAATTATTCCCCAGAGGGCTAGAATAATGAGGGGGTAGCACATAGTTTGTGTTGTTGGGTTTAGGATTGGGGTGATTCGGATGATGCCGTATCCTCCCAGTTTAAGAAGTACGGCGGCCAGGATTATTGATCCAGCGATTGGGGCCTCAACGTGTGCTTTTGGTAGTCATAAGTGCATGGAGTATAGGGGTATTTTTACTATAAATGCTAGAAGACATGATAGTCATACTAGTGAGTTGGTTCATGTTATTAGTATTTCTGGGTGCTTTATTGACATTATTAGTGGTGTTGTGTGGTAGTTGTGGGTGTATGAATATAAAATTATTACTAATAGTGGGAGTGAGCCGGATAGTGTATAGAACAGGAAATAAGTGCCTGCGGCGAGTCGCTCTGTTTGGCTGCCCCAACGCGTGATAAGGATTAGTGTTGGGATTAGTGTTGCTTCAAATAACAGGTAGAATAGTATTAAGTTGTTTGAGGCGAATGTTAGAATTAGGGTGGTTTGTAGCAGAGCACAGGTTGATAAGAACAGGCGTTGTCGGGACTGAGGCTCTTTGGCCATGTGGCTTTGGCTTGCTACTACTATAAGTGGGAGCAATCAGGATGAAAGAATAGTCAGGGGGGTTGAGAATTGGTCGAGTGTTATCCATGTGTTGACATGTCAGATTTTTGTTAGTGTGGGGGCGTTTAATTGTCCTATTAATAGGAGTGTTGTTGTTATAGATAGGGCCGTATAAATGTGGAAGGTGTATTTAGTTGGGGCTAAAAGGGCGGTTGGGACTAGTATTACTGTTGCTATGGTTAGTTTTAGCATTTTAATAGGCTTATGGTTTTTAGGTGGTCTGTTGCGTGAGTGCGGGAGGATGCAGCTAATAGGGCCAGTCCTGCTCCTGCCTCACATGCGGACATGGTCAAGAGGGTAATTGGAAGGGTGGCAGTGGTTGACAGGTGTTGGGTTAAGGAGATAGCACTAAGTCCAATAAATAGGCTTAAAAGCAGGCCCTCGATGCATAGAAGGGCAGATACAAGATGTTTACGGTGGAGTGCTAGTCCTATAAGGCTTAGGGTAAAGATGGCTAGTATCAGTAGGTGTTGAGGTAGCATAGTTAGTGGCCCCATTATTTTGGGATGTACTAAGTCGAAATTAGTGATCTTGCTTTAGATTAGCCTCTATATTCTGCTCATTCTAGTCCTCCTTGGGATCACTCATAGACTAGGCCCAGGGCTAGTAGGGTGATAATTGTTGTAGTTCATATAAGGGTTGAATTGGGGGAGGGTAAGTTAATAGCTCACGGGGTTGGTAGGAGTAGGGCGATTTCTAGGTCAAAAAGTAGGAATAAGATAGCGACTAGAAAAAATCGCAATGAGAAAGGTAGTCGTGCTGAACCGACTGGGTCAAAGCCGCATTCGTATGGGGACAATTTTTCTGTGTCAGGGGTGGCTTGTGGTAGTCAAAAGCTAATGATGATTAGGGCGGCGGTTAGTGCGGTGGATATTAGAGTTACTATTATAATGTTTATTACTTCCTCTTAGGGTTAATTATGAGCTAAGGCTTTGTGAGTGGAAGTCACCTGTACTTTTAAATACTAAGGAAGTTATGAACCTCATCAATAGATTGAGATGTAAAGGAAGAGTCAAACAACGTCTACAAAGTGTCAGTATCATGCGGCCGCTTCGAATCCAAAGTGGTGGTCAGTGGTGAAGTGGAATTTTATTTGGCGTAGCAGGCAGACTACTAGGAAGCTAGTCCCAATGATTACATGTAGTCCGTGGAAGCCAGTGGCCACAAAAAAGGTGGTGCCATAGGCTCCGTCTGCTACTGTGAAAGAGGCCTCCAGATATTCTATAGCCTGTAGTAGTGTAAAGTAGGCCCCCAGTATGATTGTAAGCACTAGGGCCTGTATGGCCTCTTTTCGTTCTCCTCCTATGATTGAATGGTGGGCTCAGGTTACTGTAACACCTGATGCCAGTAGTACTGCGGTATTAAGTAGGGGAACTTCAAACGGGTTTAGGGGAGTAATTCCGCTTGGGGGTCAACAACCTCCAAGCTCTGGTGTAGGTGCAAGGCTTGAGTGATAGAATGCTCAAAAGAACCCGATGAAAAAGAAAACCTCTGAGGCAATGAATAAAATTATGCCATAACGAAGTCCCTGTTGAACTTGGTGGGTGTGGTGGCCTTGGTAGGTTCCTTCCCGAACAACATCTCGTCATCATTGCAGTATTGTTAATAGTATAGTGGTAAGGCCGATGGTTATTAATGTATTTGAGCCAAAGTGGAACCATATTGCGAGCCCAGAGGTTATTAATAAGGCTGCAATGGCCCCTGTTAGGGGCCATGGGCTTTGGTCTACTATGTGGAAGCTGTGGGCTTGGTGGGTCATTAAACGTTTTCTTGTAGGTAGAGACTTAATAATAGTACGAATACATATGCTTGGATCATTGCAACAGCGACTTCTAGGGCGGTTAACAATAGGAGGGTGACTGAGGTTAGCACTGATACTGATGGTATTAATGGCATTAATACAAGTGTGGCTGTTGAGATAAGTTGGATTAACAGGTGTCCTGCAGTTAGGTTTGCAGTAAGACGCACCCCCAGGGCTAGGGGTCGAATTAATAGGCTAGCTGTTTCGATAATTACTAAAATTGGAACTAGCGGGGTGGGTGTGCCCATGGGTAGTAGGTGTCCGATGGAGGCGGTGGGCTGGTTTCAAAGCCCAACAAGTACTGTAAATAGTCATATTGGTAGGGCCAGGCTTATGTTTATGGATAGTTGTGTGGTGGGGGTAAATGTGTATGGTAATAGCCCTAGCAGGTTGATTGTTAATAGGTATAACAAAATTGTTAATAGAAGCAGTGCTCAGGGGTGTCCTGTCTTACTGATTGGGGATATTAGTTGTTTTGTGGCGGTTTTTATTAGTCATAGTTTTAGTGCCCATGTGCGGCTTGGTATTAGATGTGTTTGTGAGTGAAATAGTGTTGTTGGGGCCAGTAGGGCAAGCAGGATTAATGGGACTCCTATTATCTGTGGGGTTGCGAATTGGTCGAATAGGTTTAACATCATAATCAGGATCAGCATGGGGGCTGGGTGCTTAGGGGTTTTGTAGTTGGTTGGTTGGCTATCTGGTGTTTTAACAGCTTTGGTTTTATTATAAGGAGGGTGATAAACCATACGGTTAACATAATTATAAGTCACGGAGCGGGGTTTAGTTGGGGCACGTCTTTAAGTGGTTATTGTTCCAATCTTTGGCTTAAAAGGCCAATGCTATTATGTAAAGCTTCTTAAAGATTGAAGTATCATGTTAGACCATAATTCGAAGTTGTCTAGGGTGGTGGCTTCTACTACAATGGGCATAAAGCTGTGGTTTGACCCGCAGATTTCTGAGCACTGGCCGTAAAATAGGCCTGGGGAAGCTGTAGTAAATGTTGTCTGGTTTAGTCGCCCAGGGATTGCATCGGTTTTAATGCCTAGTGAGGGGACGGCTCAAGAGTGAAGGACGTCTTCGGCTGAAATTAACATGCGGATCGGGGACTCTACGGGTACAACTATTCGGTGGTCTGTCTCTAGTAGTCGAATGGCCCCTGATCACAGGTCTGTTGTTGGGGTCATATAGGAGTCAAATGTTAGGTTTTCATAGTCTGTGTATTCGTAGCTTCAATATCATTGGTGTCCAAGGGCCTTAATTGTTAGGTGTGGGTTGTTAATCTCATCTATTAGGTACAGGATTCGTAAGGACGGCAGTGCAATTATGATTAGAATGATAGACGGCAGGACTGTTCAGATTATTTCAACTGCTTGGGCATCTATTGTGTTAGTGTGCGTTAGTGTGGTTGTTATTATAAGAGAGATAATATATAGGACGAAGGCGCTGATAAGGAATACGATTATAAGTGCGTGGTCGTGGAAGTGGAGGAGCTCTTCTATGATGGGGGATGCTGCGTCTTGGAATCCTAGTTGGGCAGGTTGTGCCATTGAGTCTCACAGGGGTTAGACTGTAATTTAGCCCTGACAGTGCTATGTAATAATTTACTAGAGGCTCGTGTTTGATAAGAGAGGGGTACGCAGTGGGCGTACGTTTAGCTTGAAACTAAAAGGTGGGGGTTCGAGTCCCTCGTCTCTTGGCAGGTTAAGATTGGACAAAGGCTGGTTCTTCATACGTGTGGTATGGGGGCGGGCAGCCGTGGAGTCACTCTAGGTTGACGTGTGTTAGTTCTGTGTTATTTGGGGTCCGTTTGGCAGAAAATGCCTCTCAGATAATATATATTATTATGATGACGGCAACAAGTGATGTTAGTGATCCAATTGATGAGACAGTGTTCCATAGTGTGTAGGCGTCTGGGTAGTCTGAGTACCGTCGTGGCATTCCAGCAAGACCTAAAAAGTGTTGGGGGAAGAATGTTATGTTTACGCCAATAAATATAACCCCGAATTGGGCTTTTGTTAAAGTGCTATGTAATGAGAAGCCAGTAAATAGTGGAAATCAGTGTACGAATCCGCCTATAATTGCAAATACTGCTCCTATAGATAAGACGTAGTGGAAGTGTGCGACTACGTAGTATGTGTCATGTAATACAATATCCAGGGATGAGTTTGCTAAGACGATCCCGGTTAGTCCGCCCACGGTAAACAGGAAGATAAAGCCAAGAGCCCACAGCAAGGCTGCGTCTCATTTGATTAGTCCGCCATGAAGGGTTGCTAACCAGCTGAATACTTTTACCCCAGTTGGGATTGCAATAATTATTGTGGCAGAGGTAAAGTATGCGCGGGTGTCTACATCCATGCCAACTGTGAATATATGGTGGGCTCAGACGATAAAACCAAGGAATCCGATAGAGACCATGGCCCACACCATGCCCATGTAGCCAAAGGGCTCTTTTTTACCAGCGTAGTATGCTACGATGTGGGAGATCATACCAAATCCGGGTAAAATTAAGATGTAAACTTCTGGGTGCCCAAAAAATCAGAACAGGTGTTGGTATAGCACGGGGTCTCCTCCGCCTGCCGGGTCAAAGAAGGTGGTGTTTAGGTTTCGGTCTGTTAATAGTATTGTGATGCCGGCAGCTAGTACTGGCAGAGACAGTAGAAGAAGTACTGCGGTGATAAGTACAGATCATACGAAGAGGGGGGTGTTGTATTGAGTTATTGCTGGGGCTTTTATATTAATGCAGGTGGTAATAAAGTTAATAGCCCCCAGGATGGAAGAAACCCCTGCTAGGTGCAGGGAAAAAATTGTCAGGTCTACGGATGCTCCTGCATGGGCCAGGTTGGCAGCTAGTGGTGGGTAGACGGTTCAGCCAGTTCCTGCCCCGGCTTCAACTCCGGAAGAGGCCAGTAAAAGGAGTAGTGAGGGGGGCAGGAGTCAAAAGCTTATGTTGTTTATTCGTGGAAAAGCCATGTCTGGGGCCCCAATTATTAGTGGAACCAGCCAGTTTCCGAAGCCCCCGATCATTACGGGTATTACCATGAAGAAGATTATTACAAAAGCATGGGCGGTTACAACCACATTATAGATTTGGTCGTCCCCAAGAAGGGTTCCAGGCTGGCTAAGCTCAGCTCGAATTAGCAAGCTTAGGCCAGTGCCGGCTATTCCGGCCCAGGCGCCAAAAAGTAGATACAGGGTGCCGATGTCTTTGTGGTTTGTCGAAAAAAATCAACGATTGATGGTCACAGGTAGGATGGCCGAGGGCAAGGCGGTGAGCTGTAGTCTCACAGACAGAGGTTTGAGTCCTTTTCGTACCAAGCTCCGTAGCGTAGAACGCAACAAAATGCAAGTTTGGAGACGCACCCAAAAAGGTGCCGGGGCTTCTCCCGTTTTTCTATAACGGGAGAAGGTAGATTGAAGCCCGCTGGATAGGGTGTTTAGTTGTTAACTAAAGTTTTATGGGATCAAAGCCCGTCGGTCTAGGGAGGTCTTAGCTTAATTAAAGTGTCTGAGTTGCATTCAGGAGATGTATATTAGTGTTTTACAGGCCTTCAGGGAATAAGATGTGTTTCTTGTTTGGGGCTTTGAAGGCCCCTGGTTTAAATAGTTAACCTAAGTCCCTGGGGGTGGGGCGGGGTTTATATGTTGTATAGTAGTGGTGTGATTGGTAGAAGGAGGGCTGTTGTAGTAGTTGCCGTGGTTATTAGGTGTGTGTGGTTGTTTTTGAATCGTCATGTGTTTTTTGTTGTGGTTGTGGTGGGCGGGTTTGTTAGTGTAGTGAAATAGGCTAGGCGGGTATAAAAGAATAGGCTTGGTAGGCTTATTAGGGCTAATGTTGTGGCTAGTGGGGTTAGCTGGTGTAGTGTTAGTTCTTTGATAATTAGCAGTTTTGGCATGAACCCTGTTAGGGGGGGAAGGCCCCCTAGTGATATTAGTGTTAGTATTATTATGGTTAAAAGTGTAGAGGAGTTAGACCAGGTGGTAGTAAGGTCTGTGATGTTTTTTGTTGATGCTGTTAATATAGAGGTAAATATTGCTGTGGTTGCGGCTAAATAGATAATTATGGTTAGTGTTGTAAGGCTGTGGCCCATAGTTAGGGCAATTGTTAATCATCCCATATGGGCGATTGAGGAGAAGGCCATGATTTTTCGGAGTTGTGTCTGATTTAGGCCTGACCACCCCCCAATTATTGTGGATAGGAGTCCCAGCACTAGGACCAGGTTTAGTGATAGGTGGTTGTGTATTATATAAAGTAGGGCTAGGGGGGCAAGTTTTTGTCATGTTGATATGATTAGGGCGGTTATTATTGTAGACCCCTGCAGGACCTCTGGGTATCAGAAGTGTGTTGGTGCCAAGCCTAGTTTTATTGCGATGGCTACTGTTAAAATTAGTGCAGTTGAGTTGTGCGTTGGCTGTATAATTGTTCATTGTCCGGTCTGTCAGGTGTTGATCAGGCTGGCCAGGAGGATTAGGGCAGCGGCTGCAGCTTGTGTTAGGAAATATTTTGTGGCGGCTTCTGTTGCTCGTGGGTGGTGTTGTTTAGTAATGTGTGGTAGTATGGCTAGTGTATTGATTTCTAGTCCAAGTCATGCAAGTAGTCAGTGGTGGCTTGATGTGGTGATGATGGTGCCTGTCGCTAGGCTTGAGATTAGGATTGTTTGTGTTATTGGGCTTATTAGTATAGGAAGGGTTGTGTACCAACATTGTCGGGGTATGGGCCCGAAAGCTTTATTAGCTGACTTTACTAGTAGGTAGTATAATTGGAAGTACACGAAGTTTTGGGCTTCGTAGTGCAGGTTCGTAGCCTGTCTTTCTAAGGAAGTGGGAGGGGCGAGTCTCCATATCATACTCTATCAAAGTAGTCCTTAATGTTTCGGGCACACTGCCAAAGTTTGGGTTATGTTAGTGGGGGGGTGCCTGATATTGAAATGGGTGTGGCAATGTATCAGACGCAAAGGGCTAGGGTTAGTGGTAGGAAGTTTTTTCAAAGTAGGTGCATTAGTTGGTCATATCGAAATCGTGGATATGATGCGCGGATTCACAGGAAGCCCAGTGTTAACATGCAGGTTTTAATCATAATATTTATTGAAAATAGTTCTGGGGTGTTGGGGCAGTTTGGGCCTAGGAATAGGATACATGAGAGGGTGTTTATTATTAAGATGTTTGCGTATTCTGCTAGGAAGAATAGTGCGAATGGGCCGGCTGCGTATTCAACATTAAATCCTGAGACAAGCTCTGACTCGCCTTCGGTTAGGTCGAATGGGGCCCGGTTTGTTTCTGCAATTGTTGAGATGTATCATATTATTATTAGTGGTCATACACATGTTGCTAATCACGTGTTTTTTTGTGTTGTTAGCAGGGTTTGTATTGAAAATCCCCCCGTGAATATTATGGTTGATAGTACAATGATTCCTATTGTTACCTCATAAGAGATAGTTTGTGCGACTGCCCGTAGGGCGCCAACGAGGGCGTATTTTGAGTTTGTTGCTCACCCAGATCATAGAATTGAGTATACAGCAAGGCTTGAGATAGCCAGTAGTATTAATAGGCCTAAATTAGCGTCCATGATGGGGTTTGGTATTGGAATGGGGGCTCAAATTGTTAGTGACAGTAGTAGTGCTAGTATTGGTATGGCTAAAAATAGTGTTGGTGTTGATGCCGTTGGTCGGATGGGTTCTTTGGTGAAAAGTTTTAGTCCGTCTGCAATTGGTTGTAGTAGGCCGTAGGGCCCTACAATGTTTGGGCCCTTGCGTAGTTGTATGTAGCCTAGGGTTTTTCGTTCTAATAGGGTTAGGAAGGCAACTGCTAGTAGGATTGGGATGATGAGTGTTAGTGGGTTAACTACTAGGGTTATTGTGGTTTTAATTATTAGGGAGAAGATTTGAGCTTCTGTTGTAAGGGCTTAGGCCTTTTGCATAATTACCTGGCTCTGCCACCCTAAAGCGTGGCCCTGGTCTTAGGCCGCTGGTTTTGATAAATGGGCTCTTTAGTGTGGGTAAGAGCTTGGTATTAGCACGTGGGGGTCCTATTGGTGCTTCTCCCTGGGTCCTTTCGTACTGAAGGGAGAAAAACATAGATAGAAACCGACCTGGATTTCTCCGGTCTGAACTCAGATCACGTAGGACTAGTTAATCGTTGAACAAACGAACCCTTGGTAGTGGCTGCACCACCAGGATGTCCTGATCCAACATCGAGGTCGTAAACCCTCTTGGCGATAGGGGCTCTAAAAGAGGATGGCGCTGTTATCCCTGGGGTAACTTGGTTCGTTGATCTGTGTTACAGGGTCAATTTTATGGTGGTCTCATTGGCTTGTGGGTCTTTGATAGATTTTTGGTCTGTGGTCTTGGAAGTTTTGTTTATTTCCGAAGTCGCCCCAACTAAAAACAAGGCTAAGGGGGGGGGGTAGAGGCCCCGTGGTTATTAGTTTTTGTTTTAAGCTCCACAGGGTCTTTTCGTCTTATGTTTACATCCTAGCTTTTTAACTAGGGGATCAAGTTCATTGATCTGCTTTAGGAGACAGTTGGGCCCTCATTTAGCCGTTCATACTAGTCATTATTTAAGTGACAAGTGATTACGCTACCTTTGCACGGTTAGAATACCGCGGCCGTTTAAAAGATCACTGGGCAGGCAGCACCTTTAATACTTGTGTGGCTAAAGGCTATGTTTTTGGTAAACAGTTGGGGCCCTAAGTGGCTGAGTTCCTTTTGTGGCGTTTAATCTGTCTGTGCTGCACTCCTGTGTTGGGTTAACAGGGGGTTATATTATATGGTTAAAAAGTGTGTTAAATTTTTCCATTTGTGGTCTGTTATTTACTGGTAGTTTATCTATTTCCAGTTTATGGGGGTGCATGTAGAGAGCGGGGCTCTTATTACTAATTTTAACAGTGGTGTCTCTATTGTGGTAGAGTAGCTCAGTTAAGTGGTCTAGGGGTTCTTGGTTTGTTTAGTATCTTTAAGATTGTGTGCTGTGACGCGTTTAGTTTTTGGTGGCTGCTTTAAGGCCAACTGGTGTGTTTTATTTGGTGTTTTCCTCTAGGATTGGTTGTTTTCAATTACAATAAGGCTGTACCCTTATTGTATATAGTATAGGAGTGACAGTGGTAAATATGCTTGTATTTAGGTTCAGGCGTCCTATAGTTGAACTAGAATTCTTTTATTGAGCAACCAGCTATCACCAGGCTCGATAGGCGTGTCACCTCTACCTAGCAGTCTCTCCAGCCTTTTGCCACAGGGACGGGTGTACTCAAAAAGTTGCTGTTAGGTAGCTCGTCTGGGTTCGGGTGAGCAGGTTTTAGTGCGCTTTATCTGTATTTGCTTATTAAACCATGATGCAAAAGGTACAAGGTCAGATCTTTGCTTTGTTGGTGCTTGGGGTTTTTCATAGTTCTTTCATTGTTCCCTTGCGGTACTATATGCTATTGCGTCAAGTGGGTGTTTTCTATCGCCTAAAAATATACTGGTACTGGGTTAAATGGTTTGGTTTATAGTGGGGCTTGAGGTTTTGAACTGTTTGTTGAGCTGTGGAGTTTGGGCTCAAGCGGGTTTTTGTTTAAACGTTTTTCAATTGTAAGTTGAATGCTTTATATAAGTGTAAGCTACCTCTTGATTTAGTGGCCAAGTGCACTTTCCAGTACACTTACCTTGTTACGACTTGCCTCATCTGTTGGTGTTTTGTTTTTTATAAAGTGTGGTTTATTAGTTCTTGAGGAGGGTGACGGGCGGTGTGTACGTGTCCCATGGCAGGCTTCAAACAGGCTTATCTTGCTTGTTTTACTGCTAAATCCACCTTCTGGTGAAGGTTTCATGTCACTTGTGGTGTTTTCTAGTGTAGAAAATGTAGCTCATCTCTGCCCCCTTATATGCTACACCTTGACCTGACGTGTTAAATGTTATCTATCTTACTTACGGCAGTTCTTTCATAAGGTAGGTTTGCGACGGCGGTATATAGGCTGGGTAAAGGCAAAAGGGGGTAAGGTTTGGCGTGGAGTATCGATTATAGGACAAGCTCCTCTAGGTTGGTTTGGGGCACCGTCAAGTCCTTAGAGTTTTAAGTTTTTCACTTGTAATTCTCTGGCGAGTTGCTAGTGTAAGGTGCAAGTTTGGTTTATGGCCAAGCATAATAGGGTATCTAATCCTAGTTTGGGCCTTGGCTTTCGTGAGTCGATGGGGCTTAATTAATTGTGGGAGGGGTGGAGTTGTTTTTGCATTGGTTAGTATTTTACAACGTAGGTGCAGCTCAGCCTTCTTTTATTAAGTTTTAGGGGTCTAGTCACTTTTTACGCCGAGTATTATTATTTTGGGGCTTTCGTATAACCGCGGTGGCTGGCACGAAATTTACCGCCCCGTCTGGTTTAACTGTGGCTAAGTCAAGCTTTATGGCTTATACATTAATGTTTATCACTGCTGGGCCCCGTGTGGGTGTGGCGGTGCTAGGTGTCTGGGGCTAAATAGTGTGGTGTGCCTGATACCTGCTCCTGGCCTAGTGGGTAGGCACTGTGTGGGGGTTTGCACAGGGGTGTGGAGGCTTGCATGTGTAATTCGAGTTAAAAATAATAATAAGTTTAGGACCAAAACGGTGTGTTTCCGGGAAATTACTAGGATCCATAACGGCAACTTCAGGGCCGTGCTTTAGTATTATTTAAGCTACAGTAACGGAGTTGCCGTTGTGTGGTTTAGTGTGTGTAATATATATATATATATATATATATATATATATACATTTTGGGGTTTTATTTTGTGTGTGGGGAGCTGCGATTTTTGTTCTTGTGGTATTATGGCAAGTCTTGGATCGCAACTAAGAAAAAATTTTTGCAATTAAATCTCGTTTTAGGGGTTTGGCGAGAAGCACTTTAATTGCAGGGAAAAATTCTTAGTGGGGGGTAAGGGGGGTTTGCCGGAGGTAGCCGTGTGAGTATGGGCGTGTTCGGGGCGTGGGTGTGTGTGGGTGTATGTGGGTGTATGGGGGGCGTGTGTGTGTGTGTGTGTGTGTGTGTGTGTGTGGGTGGGTATGGGTATGGGTATGGGTATGGGTATGGGTGTGGGTATGGGTATGGGTATGGGTGTGGGTATGGGTGTAGGTGTAGGTGTAGGTGTAGGTATAGGTATAGGTATAGGTATAGGTGTCGTGTTTATTCATTGGTTTTTAGTCTAGTAAATAATTATATGTCCTTCGAGCATGAATAATTTACCCCTGGGTGGGCTTGTGGGATCGTGGGCCATCTTGCACCGTAGGTTCAGCAGAGTTGTTAGTTGACAGCCACTGGAAATGAGGTTGTGATATACCACCCTAAAAATAAAAATACCAGCCGCATGACAGCACAGGGATGCTATGAGTATGAGGAGACGTGTAACTAATCCTAGCAACCAAAGGCCTCTTAAAAGGCACGAGTGATACGTCAGCGATTAATGGACTTGACCTCACAGAACCAGAGGCCTTGGAAAGGGCACTGTGTGTTAGTCTACATTTCATGGACTACGAGACTGGGCACCTGGTGTGCGAATACAAGGATTGATGATCTCTCGGGATATGTCCGGTAAAGAATCAATATGTCTTAAATACATGGATTTATTAATCCACGCTTATTTGATGATATGTACTATGTAAAATCAATGATAGGATGTACTGGGACAATATTCATGGGGCAGATAGATGTATGTTGATTATACATAGTATGTATTATGTAAAATTAATAATAATATGTACTGGGACAATATTCATGGGGCAAATAAATGTATGTTGATTATACATAGTATGTAAAGGGGGACCCCCCATAACCCTAGACACTAATGGAGGTCCTGGAGTTTATAAGGTTGTTAAATGGCCATATAGGCTCCACCCCCGTGTGGGGGTGAAGCCTATTTGGGTGGGGTGGTCTCAGAAAATAGTTTAAGTGAAAACACTAGTTTTGGGGACTAGAGTTAAGAGTTGAGTCTTTTTTTTGATATACTGCGGGCGGAGGCCTTGGAGTTTATAAGGTTGTTAAGTGGCCATATAGGCTCCACCCCCGTGTGGGGGTGAAGCCTATTTGGGTGGGGTGGTCTCAGAAAATAGTTTAAGTGAAAACACTAGTTTTGGGGACTAGAGTTAAGAGTTGAGTCTTTTTTTGATATACTGCGGGCGGAGGCCTTGGAGTTTATAAGGTTGTTAAGTGGCCATATAGGCTCCACCCCCGTGTGGGGGTGAAGCCTATTTGGGTGGGGTGGTCTTAGAAAATAGTTTAAGTGAAAACACTAGTTTTGGGGACTAGAGTTAAGAGTTGAGTCTTTTTTTTGATATACTGCGGGCGGAGGCCTTGGAGTTTATAAGGTTGTTAAGTGGCCATATAGGCTCCACCCCCGTGTGGGGGTGAAGCCTATTTGGGTGGGGTGGTCTTAGAAAATAGTTTAAGTGAAAACACTAGTTTTGGGGACTAGAGTTAAGAGTTGAGTCTTTTTTTTGATATACTGCGGGCGGAGGCCTTGGAGTTTATAAGGTTGTTAAGTGGCCATATAGGCTCCACCCCCGTGTGGGGGTGAAGCCTATTTGGGTGGGGTGGTCTCAGAAAATAGTTTAAGTGAAAACACTAGTTTTGGGGACTAGAGTTAAGAGTTGAGTCTTTTTTGTATGTGGGGGTGTGAGTAGTGCCCCAGGGTTGTAATGCGTTCCAATCTTTGACTTACAAGGTCAGTGCTTTAAGTGTGGTTTAAGCTACAAGGGCTGGTGGGGTTATCAGTTTATTAGTTTATTCTCTAGTTTATTGATTGTGGGGCTTAATAGTAGGATTGTTGTGAAGTATAGGACGGAAGCTAGTTGTCCGATTATGATAAATGGGTCTTCGACTGGTTGTCCTCCGATTCAGGTTAGGATAGCGATAGTGGCGATTATGGTTCAAAATGTTAGTTGTGATAGTGGTCGGAATGTGCTTGTTCGTTGTTTTGAGTTGTGTGTAAGTGGGATTAGCAGTAGGATTATAATGGATATTATTAGGGCAAGTACTCCTCCAAGTTTGTTTGGGATGGAACGTAGGATGGCGTAGGCGAATAGGAAGTACCATTCTGGTTTGATGTGTGGTGGGGTTATTAGGGGGTTTGCTGGGGTAAAGTTTTCTGGGTCCCCAAGCAGTTGTGGGGAGAAAAGGGATAGGTACAGTAGTGTTATTATTATAAGGGCTGCCCCTAGCAGGTCTTTAGTTGAAAAGTATGGGTGGAACGGAATTTTATCTGAGTTTGAGTTTACCCCTGTTGGGTTGTTTGATCCCGTTTCGTGTAGGAATAGTATGTGTAGGATTGCAGTGGCTGAGATGATGAATGGCAGTAGGAAGTGGAAAGTGAAAAATCGTGTTAGTGTTGCGTTATCTACGGCGAACCCGCCTCAAATTCACTCTACTAGGGTGTTTCCTATATATGGAACTGCTGATAGTAGGTTTGTGATTACGGTAGCCCCTCAGAATGATATCTGTCCCCATGGCAGGACATAGCCCACGAACGCGGTTGCTATTACTAGGAATAGTAGGGCCACGCCGATGTTTCAGGTCTCTTTGTATAAGTATGAGCCGTAGTATAGGCCTCGCCCGATGTGTATATAAAGGCAGATAAAAAATATGGAGGCGCCGTTGGCGTGGATGTTTCGGATTAGTCAGCCGTGTTGTACGTCACGACAGATGTGGGCGATTGATGAGAATGCTGTGGAGGTGTCTGCGGTGTAGTGCATGGCCAAGAATAGGCCGGTGGAGATTTGGATTAGTAGGCACAGCCCTAACAAGGACCCAAAGTTTCATCAAGCGGAGATGTTTGATGGTGTGGGGAGGTCAATAAATGAGTTGTTTATTATTTTGATTATTGGGTGTGTTTTTCGGATTGGGGTCATTATTGGTTTTTATAGTTGAATAACAACGGTGGTTTTTCGTATCACAGGTTTTGGCATGGCCAAATGAAAATTATGTCGTACTTTGTTTTTTTTACTGTGTTGTGTATGGTGTTGGGGTTTATTGGTGTAGCGTCAAATCCTTCTCCTGTTTTTGGGGCGATGGGACTTGTAGTGTCTGCGTTGGGTGGTAGTGTGGTGTTAGTTATTTTTGGTGGGTCCTTTATTGCATTGGTGTTATTTTTAATTTATTTAGGTGGGATATTGGTAGTCTTTGCTTATTCTGTGGCACTTTCAGCAGACCAATATCCTGAGGTGTGGTTGGATTACTCTGTTTTGTATTATGTGTTTGGGTATTTTATATTAGTTTTGTTTTTAGTTTGGTACTTTGGAGGGTTGTCTATTGATGGGTGTGGGGCGTCTGGTGGGGACGATTTTGGTTTTGAGGGTACTCGGACTGATTTTAGTGGTGTTGCATTGATATATTCTTTGGGCGGGCCGTTATTATTGTTGTGTGGGGGGAGTTTAATGGTGGCCCTGTTTGTTGTCCTTGAGTTAACTCGAGGGTCGAGTTTTGGGGGGCTACGTGCGGTTTAGTAGTATGTGGTAATTGCGGCGGCTAGAGTGGCAATAAGTATGACTAGGTATGTTTTGATGTGTCCGGTGTGTGATTTGGACAGTTTTTTAGCTAGGGCGGTGTTAATTAATATGGCTGTTTTTGGGGCGATGGCCTCATATCAGATAAGGTCATTTAAGTGCATAGCGGTGTTTTGTCCGAATTGTATGTTGTATTTTGGTTGGGCTCGGTGTGCAAGGGTGTTAAAGAACCCCAGTTGTGTTGAGGATGTACTTGGTGTACTTTGTTTTGGTTTTAATAGGTTGGATGTTTGTATGGTGATATCTATAGCACATAGCAGGCCTACTAGCGTGATAATTGTGGCGGCTAGTTTTGTAATTGGGCCCATTGTTATTGTTTGGGGTGGGGTTGGTAGTATTGTTGTGGCCACAAATAGGCCAGATATAATACTTCCTATGGCGAGTCGTACTAGGGGTCGAGTCTGGCTTGGGTTTGTTTCTGCTGGGGTTGTAGTTGTGTTGTATCGAGGCTTATTTGTTTGGACATAAAAGGTTAGGCGTAGGCTGTAGGCGGCTGTAAGGGCGGTAGCAATAATAGTGGTTGATAGGGCTCAGGCGTTTAAGTGTGATGTGTTTATTGTTTCAATGATTACGTCTTTAGTGTAAAATCCAGCTAGGAAGGGGGCCCCTGTTAGGGCTAGGTTGCCGATAGTTATACAGGTTGTGGTTAGCGGTATTGTTTTTTGGGTGCTTCCTATTTTTCGGATGTCTTGTTCGTCCCCGAGATTATGAATTACTGAACCTGCGCATAGGAATAGTATGGCCTTGAAAAAGGCGTGTGTGGTGATGTGTAGGTATGTTAACTGTGGCTGGTTTAGTCCTAGTGTTAGTATTATTAGGCCGAGCTGGCTTGAGGTGGAGAAGGCAATGATCTTTTTGATATCGTTTTGTGTGAGGGCACAGAGTGCTGCAAAGGTTGTAGTTATTGCTCCTAGGCATAGGCAGAGGGTAGTTGTGGCCTGGCTGTTTTGTATTATTGGGAATAGCCGGGCCAGTAGAAAAATTCCGGCAACGACTATTGTGCTAGAGTGAAGTAGTGCTGATACTGGGGTTGGGCCTTCTATGGCTGCTGGCAGCCATGGGTGTAGCCCAAATTGGGCGGATTTTCCCATGGCTGCTAAGACTAGGCCTAGTAGTGGCAGGGTGGGGGGGGTCGTATGTGAGAATGTTTGTTGTACGTCCCATGTGTTGTAGTGTATTGCGAATCAAGCTAAAGACAGGATTAGTCCAATGTCTCCGATTCGGTTGTATATAACAGCTTGTAGGGCGGATGTGTTTGCATTGGTGCGCCCGTGCCACCACCCGATTAGTAAGAAGGATATGATGCCTACCCCTTCCCAGCCAACAAATAGTTGTAATAGGCTGTTTGCTGTTGTTATGGTTATTATGGCTAGGAGGAATAGTATTAAGTATTTTATAAATTTGTTTTTGTTCGGGTCTAGTTTTATATATCAATCTGAGAACTCCAGGATGGCCCAGGTGATAAATAGGGCTGTTGTTATAAACGTGGTAGAGTAAATATCAAATAGGAAGCTGATATTAATGTTGAAGGACGTTTGTAG
>NW_026612347.1:7500-21555 GCF_029931775.1 Euleptes europaea | reverse complement strand
GCTTGTGGGATCGTGGGCCATCTTGCACCGTAGGTTCAGCAGAGTTGTTAGTTGACAGCCACTGGAAATGAGGTTGTGATATACCACCCTAAAAATAAAAATACCAGCCGCATGACAGCACAGGGATGCTATGAGTATGAGGAGACGTGTAACTAATCCTAGCAACCAAAGGCCTCTTAAAAGGCACGAGTGATACGTCAGCGATTAATGGACTTGACCTCACAGAACCAGAGGCCTTGGAAAGGGCACTGTGTGTTAGTCTACATTTCATGGACTACGAGACTGGGCACCTGGTGTGCGAATACAAGGATTGATGATCTCTCGGGATATGTCCGGTAAAGAATCAATATGTCTTAAATACATGGATTTATTAATCCACGCTTATTTGATGATATGTACTATGTAAAATCAATGATAGGATGTACTGGGACAATATTCATGGGGCAGATAGATGTATGTTGATTATACATAGTATGTATTATGTAAAATTAATAATAATATGTACTGGGACAATATTCATGGGGCAGATAGATGTATGTTGATTATACATAGTATGTAAAGGGGGACCCCCCATAACCCTAGACACTAATGGAGGTCCTGGAGTTTATAAGGTTGTTAAATGGCCATATAGGCTCCACCCCCGTGTGGGGGTGAAGCCTATTTGGGTGGGGTGGTCTCAGAAAATAGTTTAAGTGAAAACACTAGTTTTGGGGACTAGAGTTAAGAGTTGAGTCTTTTTTTTGATATACTGCGGGCGGAGGCCTTGGAGTTTATAAGGTTGTTAAGTGGCCATATAGGCTCCACCCCCGTGTGGGGGTGAAGCCTATTTGGGTGGGGTGGTCTCAGAAAATAGTTTAAGTGAAAACACTAGTTTTGGGGACTAGAGTTAAGAGTTGAGTCTTTTTTTGATATACTGCGGGCGGAGGCCTTGGAGTTTATAAGGTTGTTAAGTGGCCATATAGGCTCCACCCCCGTGTGGGGGTGAAGCCTATTTGGGTGGGGTGGTCTTAGAAAATAGTTTAAGTGAAAACACTAGTTTTGGGGACTAGAGTTAAGAGTTGAGTCTTTTTTTTGATATACTGCGGGCGGAGGCCTTGGAGTTTATAAGGTTGTTAAGTGGCCATATAGGCTCCACCCCCGTGTGGGGGTGAAGCCTATTTGGGTGGGGTGGTCTTAGAAAATAGTTTAAGTGAAAACACTAGTTTTGGGGACTAGAGTTAAGAGTTGAGTCTTTTTTTTGATATACTGCGGGCGGAGGCCTTGGAGTTTATAAGGTTGTTAAGTGGCCATATAGGCTCCACCCCCGTGTGGGGGTGAAGCCTATTTGGGTGGGGTGGTCTCAGAAAATAGTTTAAGTGAAAACACTAGTTTTGGGGACTAGAGTTAAGAGTTGAGTCTTTTTTGTATGTGGGGGTGTGAGTAGTGCCCCAGGGTTGTAATGCGTTCCAATCTTTGACTTACAAGGTCAGTGCTTTAAGTGTGGTTTAAGCTACAAGGGCTGGTGGGGTTATCAGTTTATTAGTTTATTCTCTAGTTTATTGATTGTGGGGCTTAATAGTAGGATTGTTGTGAAGTATAGGACGGAAGCTAGTTGTCCGATTATGATAAATGGGTCTTCGACTGGTTGTCCTCCGATTCAGGTTAGGATAGCGATAGTGGCGATTATGGTTCAAAATGTTAGTTGTGATAGTGGTCGGAATGTGCTTGTTCGTTGTTTTGAGTTGTGTGTAAGTGGGATTAGCAGTAGGATTATAATGGATATTATTAGGGCAAGTACTCCTCCAAGTTTGTTTGGGATGGAACGTAGGATGGCGTAGGCGAATAGGAAGTACCATTCTGGTTTGATGTGTGGTGGGGTTATTAGGGGGTTTGCTGGGGTAAAGTTTTCTGGGTCCCCAAGCAGTTGTGGGGAGAAAAGGGATAGGTACAGTAGTGTTATTATTATAAGGGCTGCCCCTAGCAGGTCTTTAGTTGAAAAGTATGGGTGGAACGGAATTTTATCTGAGTTTGAGTTTACCCCTGTTGGGTTGTTTGATCCCGTTTCGTGTAGGAATAGTATGTGTAGGATTGCAGTGGCTGAGATGATGAATGGCAGTAGGAAGTGGAAAGTGAAAAATCGTGTTAGTGTTGCGTTATCTACGGCGAACCCGCCTCAAATTCACTCTACTAGGGTGTTTCCTATATATGGAACTGCTGATAGTAGGTTTGTGATTACGGTAGCCCCTCAGAATGATATCTGTCCCCATGGCAGGACATAGCCCACGAACGCGGTTGCTATTACTAGGAATAGTAGGGCCACGCCGATGTTTCAGGTCTCTTTGTATAAGTATGAGCCGTAGTATAGGCCTCGCCCGATGTGTATATAAAGGCAGATAAAAAATATGGAGGCGCCGTTGGCGTGGATGTTTCGGATTAGTCAGCCGTGTTGTACGTCACGACAGATGTGGGCGATTGATGAGAATGCTGTGGAGGTGTCTGCGGTGTAGTGCATGGCCAAGAATAGGCCGGTGGAGATTTGGATTAGTAGGCACAGCCCTAACAAGGACCCAAAGTTTCATCAAGCGGAGATGTTTGATGGTGTGGGGAGGTCAATAAATGAGTTGTTTATTATTTTGATTATTGGGTGTGTTTTTCGGATTGGGGTCATTATTGGTTTTTATAGTTGAATAACAACGGTGGTTTTTCGTATCACAGGTTTTGGCATGGCCAAATGAAAATTATGTCGTACTTTGTTTTTTTTACTGTGTTGTGTATGGTGTTGGGGTTTATTGGTGTAGCGTCAAATCCTTCTCCTGTTTTTGGGGCGATGGGACTTGTAGTGTCTGCGTTGGGTGGTAGTGTGGTGTTAGTTATTTTTGGTGGGTCCTTTATTGCATTGGTGTTATTTTTAATTTATTTAGGTGGGATATTGGTAGTCTTTGCTTATTCTGTGGCACTTTCAGCAGACCAATATCCTGAGGTGTGGTTGGATTACTCTGTTTTGTATTATGTGTTTGGGTATTTTATATTAGTTTTGTTTTTAGTTTGGTACTTTGGAGGGTTGTCTATTGATGGGTGTGGGGCGTCTGGTGGGGACGATTTTGGTTTTGAGGGTACTCGGACTGATTTTAGTGGTGTTGCATTGATATATTCTTTGGGCGGGCCGTTATTATTGTTGTGTGGGGGGAGTTTAATGGTGGCCCTGTTTGTTGTCCTTGAGTTAACTCGAGGGTCGAGTTTTGGGGGGCTACGTGCGGTTTAGTAGTATGTGGTAATTGCGGCGGCTAGAGTGGCAATAAGTATGACTAGGTATGTTTTGATGTGTCCGGTGTGTGATTTGGACAGTTTTTTAGCTAGGGCGGTGTTAATTAATATGGCTGTTTTTGGGGCGATGGCCTCATATCAGATAAGGTCATTTAAGTGCATAGCGGTGTTTTGTCCGAATTGTATGTTGTATTTTGGTTGGGCTCGGTGTGCAAGGGTGTTAAAGAACCCCAGTTGTGTTGAGGATGTACTTGGTGTACTTTGTTTTGGTTTTAATAGGTTGGATGTTTGTATGGTGATATCTATAGCACATAGCAGGCCTACTAGCGTGATAATTGTGGCGGCTAGTTTTGTAATTGGGCCCATTGTTATTGTTTGGGGTGGGGTTGGTAGTATTGTTGTGGCCACAAATAGGCCAGATATAATACTTCCTATGGCGAGTCGTACTAGGGGTCGAGTCTGGCTTGGGTTTGTTTCTGCTGGGGTTGTAGTTGTGTTGTATCGAGGCTTATTTGTTTGGACATAAAAGGTTAGGCGTAGGCTGTAGGCGGCTGTAAGGGCGGTAGCAATAATAGTGGTTGATAGGGCTCAGGCGTTTAAGTGTGATGTGTTTATTGTTTCAATGATTACGTCTTTAGTGTAAAATCCAGCTAGGAAGGGGGCCCCTGTTAGGGCTAGGTTGCCGATAGTTATACAGGTTGTGGTTAGCGGTATTGTTTTTTGGGTGCTTCCTATTTTTCGGATGTCTTGTTCGTCCCCGAGATTATGAATTACTGAACCTGCGCATAGGAATAGTATGGCCTTGAAAAAGGCGTGTGTGGTGATGTGTAGGTATGTTAACTGTGGCTGGTTTAGTCCTAGTGTTAGTATTATTAGGCCGAGCTGGCTTGAGGTGGAGAAGGCAATGATCTTTTTGATATCGTTTTGTGTGAGGGCACAGAGTGCTGCAAAGGTTGTAGTTATTGCTCCTAGGCATAGGCAGAGGGTAGTTGTGGCCTGGCTGTTTTGTATTATTGGGAATAGCCGGGCCAGTAGAAAAATTCCGGCAACGACTATTGTGCTAGAGTGAAGTAGTGCTGATACTGGGGTTGGGCCTTCTATGGCTGCTGGCAGCCATGGGTGTAGCCCAAATTGGGCGGATTTTCCCATGGCTGCTAAGACTAGGCCTAGTAGTGGCAGGGTGGGGGGGGTCGTATGTGAGAATGTTTGTTGTACGTCCCATGTGTTGTAGTGTATTGCGAATCAAGCTAAAGACAGGATTAGTCCAATGTCTCCGATTCGGTTGTATATAACAGCTTGTAGGGCGGATGTGTTTGCATTGGTGCGCCCGTGCCACCACCCGATTAGTAAGAAGGATATGATGCCTACCCCTTCCCAGCCAACAAATAGTTGTAATAGGCTGTTTGCTGTTGTTATGGTTATTATGGCTAGGAGGAATAGTATTAAGTATTTTATAAATTTGTTTTTGTTCGGGTCTAGTTTTATATATCAATCTGAGAACTCCAGGATGGCCCAGGTGATAAATAGGGCTGTTGTTATAAACGTGGTAGAGTAAATATCAAATAGGAAGCTGATATTAATGTTGAAGGACGTTTGTAGTCAGGTAGCGTTGGTTATAGTTGTTTGTATTCCGTAGTTGATAAAAATATTGGTTGGAATTAGGCTTGTCAGGCAGGCAAGTTTAGTAGTTTGTGTGAAGTAGCCCGAGGCTTGTGTAATAAACATAGAGGTAATAATAGGGGCAATAAGGATTAGCAGGGTTGAAATTATGGTTGAGTAGAATAGTATGGAGGTCATGTACTTTCACTTGGAGTTGCACCAAGTAGTGTTAATGCCTAAGATTAAAGGAAGGTCTAATATCCTTTGAAAGTCTTGGGTTATAATGTGGAGTGGTCCGGAGAATTTAACTTCGGTAATTTGAATTAGCAGTTCCAATTTGTGTCGTCCCTCTCGGTATGCAAGGGGCGGGGTGCCCCTGTTGTTAAGTCCACAGCTTAGTGTTTTGATCAAACTATGCCTACTTCTGGGTGCTACAGGATTAGTTTTGGGTTTATAATTAATAGTGCCATAGGGATGAGGTGAAGGGCTATTAATAGGTGTTCTCGGGTGTTTGAGGGTGGGTGGGAGGTATTTGTTGGTGTTTTGTTTCGTTGCGTTATAATGAAGACATATAGGGAGTATAGGGCGGTTAATAGCGTCGTTAGGCCTGTTAAGATGATTGTTATGGTGGCTCAGTTTATAGCAGAAGTAATGATTATTAATTCCCCCATCAGGTTGATTGTAGGGGGTAGGGCCATGTTGGCTAAGTTTGCCATAAGTCATCATGTGGCTATAAGTGGGAGGGTGAGTTGAAGGCCCCGTGTTATTAATAAAGTTCGAGTGTGGGTTCGTTCATAGTTTGTGTTGGCTAGGCAAAATAGTATAGAAGAGGCTAATCCGTGGGCGACCATTAGAATTATTGTTCCTGAGATACTTCATGGGGTCTGAATTAGGGCTCCTGCAGTTACAAGGCCTATGTGGCTTACTGAGGAGTAGGCAATGATGGATTTTAAGTCTGTTTGACGTAGGCAAATGAGGCTGGTTATAATTATTCCCCAGAGGGCTAGAATAATGAGGGGGTAGCACATAGTTTGTGTTGTTGGGTTTAGGATTGGGGTGATTCGGATGATGCCGTATCCTCCCAGTTTAAGAAGTACGGCGGCCAGGATTATTGATCCAGCGATTGGGGCCTCAACGTGTGCTTTTGGTAGTCATAAGTGCATGGAGTATAGGGGTATTTTTACTATAAATGCTAGAAGACATGATAGTCATACTAGTGAGTTGGTTCATGTTATTAGTATTTCTGGGTGCTTTATTGACATTATTAGTGGTGTTGTGTGGTAGTTGTGGGTGTATGAATATAAAATTATTACTAATAGTGGGAGTGAGCCGGATAGTGTATAGAACAGGAAATAAGTGCCTGCGGCGAGTCGCTCTGTTTGGCTGCCCCAACGCGTGATAAGGATTAGTGTTGGGATTAGTGTTGCTTCAAATAACAGGTAGAATAGTATTAAGTTGTTTGAGGCGAATGTTAGAATTAGGGTGGTTTGTAGCAGAGCACAGGTTGATAAGAACAGGCGTTGTCGGGACTGAGGCTCTTTGGCCATGTGGCTTTGGCTTGCTACTACTATAAGTGGGAGCAATCAGGATGAAAGAATAGTCAGGGGGGTTGAGAATTGGTCGAGTGTTATCCATGTGTTGACATGTCAGATTTTTGTTAGTGTGGGGGCGTTTAATTGTCCTATTAATAGGAGTGTTGTTGTTATAGATAGGGCCGTATAAATGTGGAAGGTGTATTTAGTTGGGGCTAAAAGGGCGGTTGGGACTAGTATTACTGTTGCTATGGTTAGTTTTAGCATTTTAATAGGCTTATGGTTTTTAGGTGGTCTGTTGCGTGAGTGCGGGAGGATGCAGCTAATAGGGCCAGTCCTGCTCCTGCCTCACATGCGGACATGGTCAAGAGGGTAATTGGAAGGGTGGCAGTGGTTGACAGGTGTTGGGTTAAGGAGATAGCACTAAGTCCAATAAATAGGCTTAAAAGCAGGCCCTCGATGCATAGAAGGGCAGATACAAGATGTTTACGGTGGAGTGCTAGTCCTATAAGGCTTAGGGTAAAGATGGCTAGTATCAGTAGGTGTTGAGGTAGCATAGTTAGTGGCCCCATTATTTTGGGATGTACTAAGTCGAAATTAGTGATCTTGCTTTAGATTAGCCTCTATATTCTGCTCATTCTAGTCCTCCTTGGGATCACTCATAGACTAGGCCCAGGGCTAGTAGGGTGATAATTGTTGTAGTTCATATAAGGGTTGAATTGGGGGAGGGTAAGTTAATAGCTCACGGGGTTGGTAGGAGTAGGGCGATTTCTAGGTCAAAAAGTAGGAATAAGATAGCGACTAGAAAAAATCGCAATGAGAAAGGTAGTCGTGCTGAACCGACTGGGTCAAAGCCGCATTCGTATGGGGACAATTTTTCTGTGTCAGGGGTGGCTTGTGGTAGTCAAAAGCTAATGATGATTAGGGCGGCGGTTAGTGCGGTGGATATTAGAGTTACTATTATAATGTTTATTACTTCCTCTTAGGGTTAATTATGAGCTAAGGCTTTGTGAGTGGAAGTCACCTGTACTTTTAAATACTAAGGAAGTTATGAACCTCATCAATAGATTGAGATGTAAAGGAAGAGTCAAACAACGTCTACAAAGTGTCAGTATCATGCGGCCGCTTCGAATCCAAAGTGGTGGTCAGTGGTGAAGTGGAATTTTATTTGGCGTAGCAGGCAGACTACTAGGAAGCTAGTCCCAATGATTACATGTAGTCCGTGGAAGCCAGTGGCCACAAAAAAGGTGGTGCCATAGGCTCCGTCTGCTACTGTGAAAGAGGCCTCCAGATATTCTATAGCCTGTAGTAGTGTAAAGTAGGCCCCCAGTATGATTGTAAGCACTAGGGCCTGTATGGCCTCTTTTCGTTCTCCTCCTATGATTGAATGGTGGGCTCAGGTTACTGTAACACCTGATGCCAGTAGTACTGCGGTATTAAGTAGGGGAACTTCAAACGGGTTTAGGGGAGTAATTCCGCTTGGGGGTCAACAACCTCCAAGCTCTGGTGTAGGTGCAAGGCTTGAGTGATAGAATGCTCAAAAGAACCCGATGAAAAAGAAAACCTCTGAGGCAATGAATAAAATTATGCCATAACGAAGTCCCTGTTGAACTTGGTGGGTGTGGTGGCCTTGGTAGGTTCCTTCCCGAACAACATCTCGTCATCATTGCAGTATTGTTAATAGTATAGTGGTAAGGCCGATGGTTATTAATGTATTTGAGCCAAAGTGGAACCATATTGCGAGCCCAGAGGTTATTAATAAGGCTGCAATGGCCCCTGTTAGGGGCCATGGGCTTTGGTCTACTATGTGGAAGCTGTGGGCTTGGTGGGTCATTAAACGTTTTCTTGTAGGTAGAGACTTAATAATAGTACGAATACATATGCTTGGATCATTGCAACAGCGACTTCTAGGGCGGTTAACAATAGGAGGGTGACTGAGGTTAGCACTGATACTGATGGTATTAATGGCATTAATACAAGTGTGGCTGTTGAGATAAGTTGGATTAACAGGTGTCCTGCAGTTAGGTTTGCAGTAAGACGCACCCCCAGGGCTAGGGGTCGAATTAATAGGCTAGCTGTTTCGATAATTACTAAAATTGGAACTAGCGGGGTGGGTGTGCCCATGGGTAGTAGGTGTCCGATGGAGGCGGTGGGCTGGTTTCAAAGCCCAACAAGTACTGTAAATAGTCATATTGGTAGGGCCAGGCTTATGTTTATGGATAGTTGTGTGGTGGGGGTAAATGTGTATGGTAATAGCCCTAGCAGGTTGATTGTTAATAGGTATAACAAAATTGTTAATAGAAGCAGTGCTCAGGGGTGTCCTGTCTTACTGATTGGGGATATTAGTTGTTTTGTGGCGGTTTTTATTAGTCATAGTTTTAGTGCCCATGTGCGGCTTGGTATTAGATGTGTTTGTGAGTGAAATAGTGTTGTTGGGGCCAGTAGGGCAAGCAGGATTAATGGGACTCCTATTATCTGTGGGGTTGCGAATTGGTCGAATAGGTTTAACATCATAATCAGGATCAGCATGGGGGCTGGGTGCTTAGGGGTTTTGTAGTTGGTTGGTTGGCTATCTGGTGTTTTAACAGCTTTGGTTTTATTATAAGGAGGGTGATAAACCATACGGTTAACATAATTATAAGTCACGGAGCGGGGTTTAGTTGGGGCACGTCTTTAAGTGGTTATTGTTCCAATCTTTGGCTTAAAAGGCCAATGCTATTATGTAAAGCTTCTTAAAGATTGAAGTATCATGTTAGACCATAATTCGAAGTTGTCTAGGGTGGTGGCTTCTACTACAATGGGCATAAAGCTGTGGTTTGACCCGCAGATTTCTGAGCACTGGCCGTAAAATAGGCCTGGGGAAGCTGTAGTAAATGTTGTCTGGTTTAGTCGCCCAGGGATTGCATCGGTTTTAATGCCTAGTGAGGGGACGGCTCAAGAGTGAAGGACGTCTTCGGCTGAAATTAACATGCGGATCGGGGACTCTACGGGTACAACTATTCGGTGGTCTGTCTCTAGTAGTCGAATGGCCCCTGATCACAGGTCTGTTGTTGGGGTCATATAGGAGTCAAATGTTAGGTTTTCATAGTCTGTGTATTCGTAGCTTCAATATCATTGGTGTCCAAGGGCCTTAATTGTTAGGTGTGGGTTGTTAATCTCATCTATTAGGTACAGGATTCGTAAGGACGGCAGTGCAATTATGATTAGAATGATAGACGGCAGGACTGTTCAGATTATTTCAACTGCTTGGGCATCTATTGTGTTAGTGTGCGTTAGTGTGGTTGTTATTATAAGAGAGATAATATATAGGACGAAGGCGCTGATAAGGAATACGATTATAAGTGCGTGGTCGTGGAAGTGGAGGAGCTCTTCTATGATGGGGGATGCTGCGTCTTGGAATCCTAGTTGGGCAGGTTGTGCCATTGAGTCTCACAGGGGTTAGACTGTAATTTAGCCCTGACAGTGCTATGTAATAATTTACTAGAGGCTCGTGTTTGATAAGAGAGGGGTACGCAGTGGGCGTACGTTTAGCTTGAAACTAAAAGGTGGGGGTTCGAGTCCCTCGTCTCTTGGCAGGTTAAGATTGGACAAAGGCTGGTTCTTCATACGTGTGGTATGGGGGCGGGCAGCCGTGGAGTCACTCTAGGTTGACGTGTGTTAGTTCTGTGTTATTTGGGGTCCGTTTGGCAGAAAATGCCTCTCAGATAATATATATTATTATGATGACGGCAACAAGTGATGTTAGTGATCCAATTGATGAGACAGTGTTCCATAGTGTGTAGGCGTCTGGGTAGTCTGAGTACCGTCGTGGCATTCCAGCAAGACCTAAAAAGTGTTGGGGGAAGAATGTTATGTTTACGCCAATAAATATAACCCCGAATTGGGCTTTTGTTAAAGTGCTATGTAATGAGAAGCCAGTAAATAGTGGAAATCAGTGTACGAATCCGCCTATAATTGCAAATACTGCTCCTATAGATAAGACGTAGTGGAAGTGTGCGACTACGTAGTATGTGTCATGTAATACAATATCCAGGGATGAGTTTGCTAAGACGATCCCGGTTAGTCCGCCCACGGTAAACAGGAAGATAAAGCCAAGAGCCCACAGCAAGGCTGCGTCTCATTTGATTAGTCCGCCATGAAGGGTTGCTAACCAGCTGAATACTTTTACCCCAGTTGGGATTGCAATAATTATTGTGGCAGAGGTAAAGTATGCGCGGGTGTCTACATCCATGCCAACTGTGAATATATGGTGGGCTCAGACGATAAAACCAAGGAATCCGATAGAGACCATGGCCCACACCATGCCCATGTAGCCAAAGGGCTCTTTTTTACCAGCGTAGTATGCTACGATGTGGGAGATCATACCAAATCCGGGTAAAATTAAGATGTAAACTTCTGGGTGCCCAAAAAATCAGAACAGGTGTTGGTATAGCACGGGGTCTCCTCCGCCTGCCGGGTCAAAGAAGGTGGTGTTTAGGTTTCGGTCTGTTAATAGTATTGTGATGCCGGCAGCTAGTACTGGCAGAGACAGTAGAAGAAGTACTGCGGTGATAAGTACAGATCATACGAAGAGGGGGGTGTTGTATTGAGTTATTGCTGGGGCTTTTATATTAATGCAGGTGGTAATAAAGTTAATAGCCCCCAGGATGGAAGAAACCCCTGCTAGGTGCAGGGAAAAAATTGTCAGGTCTACGGATGCTCCTGCATGGGCCAGGTTGGCAGCTAGTGGTGGGTAGACGGTTCAGCCAGTTCCTGCCCCGGCTTCAACTCCGGAAGAGGCCAGTAAAAGGAGTAGTGAGGGGGGCAGGAGTCAAAAGCTTATGTTGTTTATTCGTGGAAAAGCCATGTCTGGGGCCCCAATTATTAGTGGAACCAGCCAGTTTCCGAAGCCCCCGATCATTACGGGTATTACCATGAAGAAGATTATTACAAAAGCATGGGCGGTTACAACCACATTATAGATTTGGTCGTCCCCAAGAAGGGTTCCAGGCTGGCTAAGCTCAGCTCGAATTAGCAAGCTTAGGCCAGTGCCGGCTATTCCGGCCCAGGCGCCAAAAAGTAGATACAGGGTGCCGATGTCTTTGTGGTTTGTCGAAAAAAATCAACGATTGATGGTCACAGGTAGGATGGCCGAGGGCAAGGCGGTGAGCTGTAGTCTCACAGACAGAGGTTTGAGTCCTTTTCGTACCAAGCTCCGTAGCGTAGAACGCAACAAAATGCAAGTTTGGAGACGCACCCAAAAAGGTGCCGGGGCTTCTCCCGTTTTTCTATAACGGGAGAAGGTAGATTGAAGCCCGCTGGATAGGGTGTTTAGTTGTTAACTAAAGTTTTATGGGATCAAAGCCCGTCGGTCTAGGGAGGTCTTAGCTTAATTAAAGTGTCTGAGTTGCATTCAGGAGATGTATATTAGTGTTTTACAGGCCTTCAGGGAATAAGATGTGTTTCTTGTTTGGGGCTTTGAAGGCCCCTGGTTTAAATAGTTAACCTAAGTCCCTGGGGGTGGGGCGGGGTTTATATGTTGTATAGTAGTGGTGTGATTGGTAGAAGGAGGGCTGTTGTAGTAGTTGCCGTGGTTATTAGGTGTGTGTGGTTGTTTTTGAATCGTCATGTGTTTTTTGTTGTGGTTGTGGTGGGCGGGTTTGTTAGTGTAGTGAAATAGGCTAGGCGGGTATAAAAGAATAGGCTTGGTAGGCTTATTAGGGCTAATGTTGTGGCTAGTGGGGTTAGCTGGTGTAGTGTTAGTTCTTTGATAATTAGCAGTTTTGGCATGAACCCTGTTAGGGGGGGAAGGCCCCCTAGTGATATTAGTGTTAGTATTATTATGGTTAAAAGTGTAGAGGAGTTAGACCAGGTGGTAGTAAGGTCTGTGATGTTTTTTGTTGATGCTGTTAATATAGAGGTAAATATTGCTGTGGTTGCGGCTAAATAGATAATTATGGTTAGTGTTGTAAGGCTGTGGCCCATAGTTAGGGCAATTGTTAATCATCCCATATGGGCGATTGAGGAGAAGGCCATGATTTTTCGGAGTTGTGTCTGATTTAGGCCTGACCACCCCCCAATTATTGTGGATAGGAGTCCCAGCACTAGGACCAGGTTTAGTGATAGGTGGTTGTGTATTATATAAAGTAGGGCTAGGGGGGCAAGTTTTTGTCATGTTGATATGATTAGGGCGGTTATTATTGTAGACCCCTGCAGGACCTCTGGGTATCAGAAGTGTGTTGGTGCCAAGCCTAGTTTTATTGCGATGGCTACTGTTAAAATTAGTGCAGTTGAGTTGTGCGTTGGCTGTATAATTGTTCATTGTCCGGTCTGTCAGGTGTTGATCAGGCTGGCCAGGAGGATTAGGGCAGCGGCTGCAGCTTGTGTTAGGAAATATTTTGTGGCGGCTTCTGTTGCTCGTGGGTGGTGTTGTTTAGTAATGTGTGGTAGTATGGCTAGTGTATTGATTTCTAGTCCAAGTCATGCAAGTAGTCAGTGGTGGCTTGATGTGGTGATGATGGTGCCTGTCGCTAGGCTTGAGATTAGGATTGTTTGTGTTATTGGGCTTATTAGTATAGGAAGGGTTGTGTACCAACATTGTCGGGGTATGGGCCCGAAAGCTTTATTAGCTGACTTTACTAGTAGGTAGTATAATTGGAAGTACACGAAGTTTTGGGCTTCGTAGTGCAGGTTCGTAGCCTGTCTTTCTAAGGAAGTGGGAGGGGCGAGTCTCCATATCATACTCTATCAAAGTAGTCCTTAATGTTTCGGGCACACTGCCAAAGTTTGGGTTATGTTAGTGGGGGGGTGCCTGATATTGAAATGGGTGTGGCAATGTATCAGACGCAAAGGGCTAGGGTTAGTGGTAGGAAGTTTTTTCAAAGTAGGTGCATTAGTTGGTCATATCGAAATCGTGGATATGATGCGCGGATTCACAGGAAGCCCAGTGTTAACATGCAGGTTTTAATCATAATATTTATTGAAAATAGTTCTGGGGTGTTGGGGCAGTTTGGGCCTAGGAATAGGATACATGAGAGGGTGTTTATTATTAAGATGTTTGCGTATTCTGCTAGGAAGAATAGTGCGAATGGGCCGGCTGCGTATTCAACATTAAATCCTGAGACAAGCTCTGACTCGCCTTCGGTTAGGTCGAATGGGGCCCGGTTTGTTTCTGCAATTGTTGAGATGTATCATATTATTATTAGTGGTCATACACATGTTGCTAATCACGTGTTTTTTTGTGTTGTTAGCAGGGTTTGTATTGAAAATCCCCCCGTGAATATTATGGTTGATAGTACAATGATTCCTATTGTTACCTCATAAGAGATAGTTTGTGCGACTGCCCGTAGGGCGCCAACGAGGGCGTATTTTGAGTTTGTTGCTCACCCAGATCATAGAATTGAGTATACAGCAAGGCTTGAGATAGCCAGTAGTATTAATAGGCCTAAATTAGCGTCCATGATGGGGTTTGGTATTGGAATGGGGGCTCAAATTGTTAGTGACAGTAGTAGTGCTAGTATTGGTATGGCTAAAAATAGTGTTGGTGTTGATGCCGTTGGTCGGATGGGTTCTTTGGTGAAAAGTTTTAGTCCGTCTGCAATTGGTTGTAGTAGGCCGTAGGGCCCTACAATGTTTGGGCCCTTGCGTAGTTGTATGTAGCCTAGGGTTTTTCGTTCTAATAGGGTTAGGAAGGCAACTGCTA
>NW_026612347.1:0-2500 GCF_029931775.1 Euleptes europaea | reverse complement strand
TCCGATTATGATAAATGGGTCTTCGACTGGTTGTCCTCCGATTCAGGTTAGGATAGCGATAGTGGCGATTATGGTTCAAAATGTTAGTTGTGATAGTGGTCGGAATGTGCTTGTTCGTTGTTTTGAGTTGTGTGTAAGTGGGATTAGCAGTAGGATTATAATGGATATTATTAGGGCAAGTACTCCTCCAAGTTTGTTTGGGATGGAACGTAGGATGGCGTAGGCGAATAGGAAGTACCATTCTGGTTTGATGTGTGGTGGGGTTATTAGGGGGTTTGCTGGGGTAAAGTTTTCTGGGTCCCCAAGCAGTTGTGGGGAGAAAAGGGATAGGTACAGTAGTGTTATTATTATAAGGGCTGCCCCTAGCAGGTCTTTAGTTGAAAAGTATGGGTGGAACGGAATTTTATCTGAGTTTGAGTTTACCCCTGTTGGGTTGTTTGATCCCGTTTCGTGTAGGAATAGTATGTGTAGGATTGCAGTGGCTGAGATGATGAATGGCAGTAGGAAGTGGAAAGTGAAAAATCGTGTTAGTGTTGCGTTATCTACGGCGAACCCGCCTCAAATTCACTCTACTAGGGTGTTTCCTATATATGGAACTGCTGATAGTAGGTTTGTGATTACGGTAGCCCCTCAGAATGATATCTGTCCCCATGGCAGGACATAGCCCACGAACGCGGTTGCTATTACTAGGAATAGTAGGGCCACGCCGATGTTTCAGGTCTCTTTGTATAAGTATGAGCCGTAGTATAGGCCTCGCCCGATGTGTATATAAAGGCAGATAAAAAATATGGAGGCGCCGTTGGCGTGGATGTTTCGGATTAGTCAGCCGTGTTGTACGTCACGACAGATGTGGGCGATTGATGAGAATGCTGTGGAGGTGTCTGCGGTGTAGTGCATGGCCAAGAATAGGCCGGTGGAGATTTGGATTAGTAGGCACAGCCCTAACAAGGACCCAAAGTTTCATCAAGCGGAGATGTTTGATGGTGTGGGGAGGTCAATAAATGAGTTGTTTATTATTTTGATTATTGGGTGTGTTTTTCGGATTGGGGTCATTATTGGTTTTTATAGTTGAATAACAACGGTGGTTTTTCGTATCACAGGTTTTGGCATGGCCAAATGAAAATTATGTCGTACTTTGTTTTTTTTACTGTGTTGTGTATGGTGTTGGGGTTTATTGGTGTAGCGTCAAATCCTTCTCCTGTTTTTGGGGCGATGGGACTTGTAGTGTCTGCGTTGGGTGGTAGTGTGGTGTTAGTTATTTTTGGTGGGTCCTTTATTGCATTGGTGTTATTTTTAATTTATTTAGGTGGGATATTGGTAGTCTTTGCTTATTCTGTGGCACTTTCAGCAGACCAATATCCTGAGGTGTGGTTGGATTACTCTGTTTTGTATTATGTGTTTGGGTATTTTATATTAGTTTTGTTTTTAGTTTGGTACTTTGGAGGGTTGTCTATTGATGGGTGTGGGGCGTCTGGTGGGGACGATTTTGGTTTTGAGGGTACTCGGACTGATTTTAGTGGTGTTGCATTGATATATTCTTTGGGCGGGCCGTTATTATTGTTGTGTGGGGGGAGTTTAATGGTGGCCCTGTTTGTTGTCCTTGAGTTAACTCGAGGGTCGAGTTTTGGGGGGCTACGTGCGGTTTAGTAGTATGTGGTAATTGCGGCGGCTAGAGTGGCAATAAGTATGACTAGGTATGTTTTGATGTGTCCGGTGTGTGATTTGGACAGTTTTTTAGCTAGGGCGGTGTTAATTAATATGGCTGTTTTTGGGGCGATGGCCTCATATCAGATAAGGTCATTTAAGTGCATAGCGGTGTTTTGTCCGAATTGTATGTTGTATTTTGGTTGGGCTCGGTGTGCAAGGGTGTTAAAGAACCCCAGTTGTGTTGAGGATGTACTTGGTGTACTTTGTTTTGGTTTTAATAGGTTGGATGTTTGTATGGTGATATCTATAGCACATAGCAGGCCTACTAGCGTGATAATTGTGGCGGCTAGTTTTGTAATTGGGCCCATTGTTATTGTTTGGGGTGGGGTTGGTAGTATTGTTGTGGCCACAAATAGGCCAGATATAATACTTCCTATGGCGAGTCGTACTAGGGGTCGAGTCTGGCTTGGGTTTGTTTCTGCTGGGGTTGTAGTTGTGTTGTATCGAGGCTTATTTGTTTGGACATAAAAGGTTAGGCGTAGGCTGTAGGCGGCTGTAAGGGCGGTAGCAATAATAGTGGTTGATAGGGCTCAGGCGTTTAAGTGTGATGTGTTTATTGTTTCAATGATTACGTCTTTAGTGTAAAATCCAGCTAGGAAGGGGGCCCCTGTTAGGGCTAGGTTGCCGATAGTTATACAGGTTGTGGTTAGCGGTATTGTTTTTTGGGTGCTTCCTATTTTTCGGATGTCTTGTTCGTCCCCGAGATTATGAATTACTGAACCTGCGCATAGGAATAGTATGGCCTTGAAAAAGGCGTGTGTGGTGATGTGTAGGTATGTTAACTGTGGCTGGT
>NW_026612346.1:0-21711 GCF_029931775.1 Euleptes europaea | reverse complement strand
GGCCTCGCCCGATGTGTATATAAAGGCAGATAAAAAATATGGAGGCGCCGTTGGCGTGGATGTTTCGGATTAGTCAGCCGTGTTGTACGTCACGACAGATGTGGGCGATTGATGAGAATGCTGTGGAGGTGTCTGCGGTGTAGTGCATGGCCAAGAATAGGCCGGTGGAGATTTGGATTAGTAGGCACAGCCCTAACAAGGACCCAAAGTTTCATCAAGCGGAGATGTTTGATGGTGTGGGGAGGTCAATAAATGAGTTGTTTATTATTTTGATTATTGGGTGTGTTTTTCGGATTGGGGTCATTATTGGTTTTTATAGTTGAATAACAACGGTGGTTTTTCGTATCACAGGTTTTGGCATGGCCAAATGAAAATTATGTCGTACTTTGTTTTTTTTACTGTGTTGTGTATGGTGTTGGGGTTTATTGGTGTAGCGTCAAATCCTTCTCCTGTTTTTGGGGCGATGGGACTTGTAGTGTCTGCGTTGGGTGGTAGTGTGGTGTTAGTTATTTTTGGTGGGTCCTTTATTGCATTGGTGTTATTTTTAATTTATTTAGGTGGGATATTGGTAGTCTTTGCTTATTCTGTGGCACTTTCAGCAGACCAATATCCTGAGGTGTGGTTGGATTACTCTGTTTTGTATTATGTGTTTGGGTATTTTATATTAGTTTTGTTTTTAGTTTGGTACTTTGGAGGGTTGTCTATTGATGGGTGTGGGGCGTCTGGTGGGGACGATTTTGGTTTTGAGGGTACTCGGACTGATTTTAGTGGTGTTGCATTGATATATTCTTTGGGCGGGCCGTTATTATTGTTGTGTGGGGGGAGTTTAATGGTGGCCCTGTTTGTTGTCCTTGAGTTAACTCGAGGGTCGAGTTTTGGGGGGCTACGTGCGGTTTAGTAGTATGTGGTAATTGCGGCGGCTAGAGTGGCAATAAGTATGACTAGGTATGTTTTGATGTGTCCGGTGTGTGATTTGGACAGTTTTTTAGCTAGGGCGGTGTTAATTAATATGGCTGTTTTTGGGGCGATGGCCTCATATCAGATAAGGTCATTTAAGTGCATAGCGGTGTTTTGTCCGAATTGTATGTTGTATTTTGGTTGGGCTCGGTGTGCAAGGGTGTTAAAGAACCCCAGTTGTGTTGAGGATGTACTTGGTGTACTTTGTTTTGGTTTTAATAGGTTGGATGTTTGTATGGTGATATCTATAGCACATAGCAGGCCTACTAGCGTGATAATTGTGGCGGCTAGTTTTGTAATTGGGCCCATTGTTATTGTTTGGGGTGGGGTTGGTAGTATTGTTGTGGCCACAAATAGGCCAGATATAATACTTCCTATGGCGAGTCGTACTAGGGGTCGAGTCTGGCTTGGGTTTGTTTCTGCTGGGGTTGTAGTTGTGTTGTATCGAGGCTTATTTGTTTGGACATAAAAGGTTAGGCGTAGGCTGTAGGCGGCTGTAAGGGCGGTAGCAATAATAGTGGTTGATAGGGCTCAGGCGTTTAAGTGTGATGTGTTTATTGTTTCAATGATTACGTCTTTAGTGTAAAATCCAGCTAGGAAGGGGGCCCCTGTTAGGGCTAGGTTGCCGATAGTTATACAGGTTGTGGTTAGCGGTATTGTTTTTTGGGTGCTTCCTATTTTTCGGATGTCTTGTTCGTCCCCGAGATTATGAATTACTGAACCTGCGCATAGGAATAGTATGGCCTTGAAAAAGGCGTGTGTGGTGATGTGTAGGTATGTTAACTGTGGCTGGTTTAGTCCTAGTGTTAGTATTATTAGGCCGAGCTGGCTTGAGGTGGAGAAGGCAATGATCTTTTTGATATCGTTTTGTGTGAGGGCACAGAGTGCTGCAAAGGTTGTAGTTATTGCTCCTAGGCATAGGCAGAGGGTAGTTGTGGCCTGGCTGTTTTGTATTATTGGGAATAGCCGGGCCAGTAGAAAAATTCCGGCAACGACTATTGTGCTAGAGTGAAGTAGTGCTGATACTGGGGTTGGGCCTTCTATGGCTGCTGGCAGCCATGGGTGTAGCCCAAATTGGGCGGATTTTCCCATGGCTGCTAAGACTAGGCCTAGTAGTGGCAGGGTGGGGGGGGTCGTATGTGAGAATGTTTGTTGTACGTCCCATGTGTTGTAGTGTATTGCGAATCAAGCTAAAGACAGGATTAGTCCAATGTCTCCGATTCGGTTGTATATAACAGCTTGTAGGGCGGATGTGTTTGCATTGGTGCGCCCGTGCCACCACCCGATTAGTAAGAAGGATATGATGCCTACCCCTTCCCAGCCAACAAATAGTTGTAATAGGCTGTTTGCTGTTGTTATGGTTATTATGGCTAGGAGGAATAGTATTAAGTATTTTATAAATTTGTTTTTGTTCGGGTCTAGTTTTATATATCAATCTGAGAACTCCAGGATGGCCCAGGTGATAAATAGGGCTGTTGTTATAAACGTGGTAGAGTAAATATCAAATAGGAAGCTGATATTAATGTTGAAGGACGTTTGTAGTCAGGTAGCGTTGGTTATAGTTGTTTGTATTCCGTAGTTGATAAAAATATTGGTTGGAATTAGGCTTGTCAGGCAGGCAAGTTTAGTAGTTTGTGTGAAGTAGCCCGAGGCTTGTGTAATAAACATAGAGGTAATAATAGGGGCAATAAGGATTAGCAGGGTTGAAATTATGGTTGAGTAGAATAGTATGGAGGTCATGTACTTTCACTTGGAGTTGCACCAAGTAGTGTTAATGCCTAAGATTAAAGGAAGGTCTAATATCCTTTGAAAGTCTTGGGTTATAATGTGGAGTGGTCCGGAGAATTTAACTTCGGTAATTTGAATTAGCAGTTCCAATTTGTGTCGTCCCTCTCGGTATGCAAGGGGCGGGGTGCCCCTGTTGTTAAGTCCACAGCTTAGTGTTTTGATCAAACTATGCCTACTTCTGGGTGCTACAGGATTAGTTTTGGGTTTATAATTAATAGTGCCATAGGGATGAGGTGAAGGGCTATTAATAGGTGTTCTCGGGTGTTTGAGGGTGGGTGGGAGGTATTTGTTGGTGTTTTGTTTCGTTGCGTTATAATGAAGACATATAGGGAGTATAGGGCGGTTAATAGCGTCGTTAGGCCTGTTAAGATGATTGTTATGGTGGCTCAGTTTATAGCAGAAGTAATGATTATTAATTCCCCCATCAGGTTGATTGTAGGGGGTAGGGCCATGTTGGCTAAGTTTGCCATAAGTCATCATGTGGCTATAAGTGGGAGGGTGAGTTGAAGGCCCCGTGTTATTAATAAAGTTCGAGTGTGGGTTCGTTCATAGTTTGTGTTGGCTAGGCAAAATAGTATAGAAGAGGCTAATCCGTGGGCGACCATTAGAATTATTGTTCCTGAGATACTTCATGGGGTCTGAATTAGGGCTCCTGCAGTTACAAGGCCTATGTGGCTTACTGAGGAGTAGGCAATGATGGATTTTAAGTCTGTTTGACGTAGGCAAATGAGGCTGGTTATAATTATTCCCCAGAGGGCTAGAATAATGAGGGGGTAGCACATAGTTTGTGTTGTTGGGTTTAGGATTGGGGTGATTCGGATGATGCCGTATCCTCCCAGTTTAAGAAGTACGGCGGCCAGGATTATTGATCCAGCGATTGGGGCCTCAACGTGTGCTTTTGGTAGTCATAAGTGCATGGAGTATAGGGGTATTTTTACTATAAATGCTAGAAGACATGATAGTCATACTAGTGAGTTGGTTCATGTTATTAGTATTTCTGGGTGCTTTATTGACATTATTAGTGGTGTTGTGTGGTAGTTGTGGGTGTATGAATATAAAATTATTACTAATAGTGGGAGTGAGCCGGATAGTGTATAGAACAGGAAATAAGTGCCTGCGGCGAGTCGCTCTGTTTGGCTGCCCCAACGCGTGATAAGGATTAGTGTTGGGATTAGTGTTGCTTCAAATAACAGGTAGAATAGTATTAAGTTGTTTGAGGCGAATGTTAGAATTAGGGTGGTTTGTAGCAGAGCACAGGTTGATAAGAACAGGCGTTGTCGGGACTGAGGCTCTTTGGCCATGTGGCTTTGGCTTGCTACTACTATAAGTGGGAGCAATCAGGATGAAAGAATAGTCAGGGGGGTTGAGAATTGGTCGAGTGTTATCCATGTGTTGACATGTCAGATTTTTGTTAGTGTGGGGGCGTTTAATTGTCCTATTAATAGGAGTGTTGTTGTTATAGATAGGGCCGTATAAATGTGGAAGGTGTATTTAGTTGGGGCTAAAAGGGCGGTTGGGACTAGTATTACTGTTGCTATGGTTAGTTTTAGCATTTTAATAGGCTTATGGTTTTTAGGTGGTCTGTTGCGTGAGTGCGGGAGGATGCAGCTAATAGGGCCAGTCCTGCTCCTGCCTCACATGCGGACATGGTCAAGAGGGTAATTGGAAGGGTGGCAGTGGTTGACAGGTGTTGGGTTAAGGAGATAGCACTAAGTCCAATAAATAGGCTTAAAAGCAGGCCCTCGATGCATAGAAGGGCAGATACAAGATGTTTACGGTGGAGTGCTAGTCCTATAAGGCTTAGGGTAAAGATGGCTAGTATCAGTAGGTGTTGAGGTAGCATAGTTAGTGGCCCCATTATTTTGGGATGTACTAAGTCGAAATTAGTGATCTTGCTTTAGATTAGCCTCTATATTCTGCTCATTCTAGTCCTCCTTGGGATCACTCATAGACTAGGCCCAGGGCTAGTAGGGTGATAATTGTTGTAGTTCATATAAGGGTTGAATTGGGGGAGGGTAAGTTAATAGCTCACGGGGTTGGTAGGAGTAGGGCGATTTCTAGGTCAAAAAGTAGGAATAAGATAGCGACTAGAAAAAATCGCAATGAGAAAGGTAGTCGTGCTGAACCGACTGGGTCAAAGCCGCATTCGTATGGGGACAATTTTTCTGTGTCAGGGGTGGCTTGTGGTAGTCAAAAGCTAATGATGATTAGGGCGGCGGTTAGTGCGGTGGATATTAGAGTTACTATTATAATGTTTATTACTTCCTCTTAGGGTTAATTATGAGCTAAGGCTTTGTGAGTGGAAGTCACCTGTACTTTTAAATACTAAGGAAGTTATGAACCTCATCAATAGATTGAGATGTAAAGGAAGAGTCAAACAACGTCTACAAAGTGTCAGTATCATGCGGCCGCTTCGAATCCAAAGTGGTGGTCAGTGGTGAAGTGGAATTTTATTTGGCGTAGCAGGCAGACTACTAGGAAGCTAGTCCCAATGATTACATGTAGTCCGTGGAAGCCAGTGGCCACAAAAAAGGTGGTGCCATAGGCTCCGTCTGCTACTGTGAAAGAGGCCTCCAGATATTCTATAGCCTGTAGTAGTGTAAAGTAGGCCCCCAGTATGATTGTAAGCACTAGGGCCTGTATGGCCTCTTTTCGTTCTCCTCCTATGATTGAATGGTGGGCTCAGGTTACTGTAACACCTGATGCCAGTAGTACTGCGGTATTAAGTAGGGGAACTTCAAACGGGTTTAGGGGAGTAATTCCGCTTGGGGGTCAACAACCTCCAAGCTCTGGTGTAGGTGCAAGGCTTGAGTGATAGAATGCTCAAAAGAACCCGATGAAAAAGAAAACCTCTGAGGCAATGAATAAAATTATGCCATAACGAAGTCCCTGTTGAACTTGGTGGGTGTGGTGGCCTTGGTAGGTTCCTTCCCGAACAACATCTCGTCATCATTGCAGTATTGTTAATAGTATAGTGGTAAGGCCGATGGTTATTAATGTATTTGAGCCAAAGTGGAACCATATTGCGAGCCCAGAGGTTATTAATAAGGCTGCAATGGCCCCTGTTAGGGGCCATGGGCTTTGGTCTACTATGTGGAAGCTGTGGGCTTGGTGGGTCATTAAACGTTTTCTTGTAGGTAGAGACTTAATAATAGTACGAATACATATGCTTGGATCATTGCAACAGCGACTTCTAGGGCGGTTAACAATAGGAGGGTGACTGAGGTTAGCACTGATACTGATGGTATTAATGGCATTAATACAAGTGTGGCTGTTGAGATACGTTGGATTAACAGGTGTCCTGCAGTTAGGTTTGCAGTAAGACGCACCCCCAGGGCTAGGGGTCGAATTAATAGGCTAGCTGTTTCGATAATTACTAAAATTGGAACTAGCGGGGTGGGTGTGCCCATGGGTAGTAGGTGTCCGATGGAGGCGGTGGGCTGGTTTCAAAGCCCAACAAGTACTGTAAATAGTCATATTGGTAGGGCCAGGCTTATGTTTATGGATAGTTGTGTGGTGGGGGTAAATGTGTATGGTAATAGCCCTAGCAGGTTGATTGTTAATAGGTATAACAAAATTGTTAATAGAAGCAGTGCTCAGGGGTGTCCTGTCTTACTGATTGGGGATATTAGTTGTTTTGTGGCGGTTTTTATTAGTCATAGTTTTAGTGCCCATGTGCGGCTTGGTATTAGATGTGTTTGTGAGTGAAATAGTGTTGTTGGGGCCAGTAGGGCAAGCAGGATTAATGGGACTCCTATTATCTGTGGGGTTGCGAATTGGTCGAATAGGTTTAACATCATAATCAGGATCAGCATGGGGGCTGGGTGCTTAGGGGTTTTGTAGTTGGTTGGTTGGCTATCTGGTGTTTTAACAGCTTTGGTTTTATTATAAGGAGGGTGATAAACCATACGGTTAACATAATTATAAGTCACGGAGCGGGGTTTAGTTGGGGCACGTCTTTAAGTGGTTATTGTTCCAATCTTTGGCTTAAAAGGCCAATGCTATTATGTAAAGCTTCTTAAAGATTGAAGTATCATGTTAGACCATAATTCGAAGTTGTCTAGGGTGGTGGCTTCTACTACAATGGGCATAAAGCTGTGGTTTGACCCGCAGATTTCTGAGCACTGGCCGTAAAATAGGCCTGGGGAAGCTGTAGTAAATGTTGTCTGGTTTAGTCGCCCAGGGATTGCATCGGTTTTAATGCCTAGTGAGGGGACGGCTCAAGAGTGAAGGACGTCTTCGGCTGAAATTAACATGCGGATCGGGGACTCTACGGGTACAACTATTCGGTGGTCTGTCTCTAGTAGTCGAATGGCCCCTGATCACAGGTCTGTTGTTGGGGTCATATAGGAGTCAAATGTTAGGTTTTCATAGTCTGTGTATTCGTAGCTTCAATATCATTGGTGTCCAAGGGCCTTAATTGTTAGGTGTGGGTTGTTAATCTCATCTATTAGGTACAGGATTCGTAAGGACGGCAGTGCAATTATGATTAGAATGATAGACGGCAGGACTGTTCAGATTATTTCAACTGCTTGGGCATCTATTGTGTTAGTGTGCGTTAGTGTGGTTGTTATTATAAGAGAGATAATATATAGGACGAAGGCGCTGATAAGGAATACGATTATAAGTGCGTGGTCGTGGAAGTGGAGGAGCTCTTCTATGATGGGGGATGCTGCGTCTTGGAATCCTAGTTGGGCAGGTTGTGCCATTGAGTCTCACAGGGGTTAGACTGTAATTTAGCCCTGACAGTGCTATGTAATAATTTACTAGAGGCTCGTGTTTGATAAGAGAGGGGTACGCAGTGGGCGTACGTTTAGCTTGAAACTAAAAGGTGGGGGTTCGAGTCCCTCGTCTCTTGGCAGGTTAAGATTGGACAAAGGCTGGTTCTTCATACGTGTGGTATGGGGGCGGGCAGCCGTGGAGTCACTCTAGGTTGACGTGTGTTAGTTCTGTGTTATTTGGGGTCCGTTTGGCAGAAAATGCCTCTCAGATAATATATATTATTATGATGACGGCAACAAGTGATGTTAGTGATCCAATTGATGAGACAGTGTTCCATAGTGTGTAGGCGTCTGGGTAGTCTGAGTACCGTCGTGGCATTCCAGCAAGACCTAAAAAGTGTTGGGGGAAGAATGTTATGTTTACGCCAATAAATATAACCCCGAATTGGGCTTTTGTTAAAGTGCTATGTAATGAGAAGCCAGTAAATAGTGGAAATCAGTGTACGAATCCGCCTATAATTGCAAATACTGCTCCTATAGATAAGACGTAGTGGAAGTGTGCGACTACGTAGTATGTGTCATGTAATACAATATCCAGGGATGAGTTTGCTAAGACGATCCCGGTTAGTCCGCCCACGGTAAACAGGAAGATAAAGCCAAGAGCCCACAGCAAGGCTGCGTCTCATTTGATTAGTCCGCCATGAAGGGTTGCTAACCAGCTGAATACTTTTACCCCAGTTGGGATTGCAATAATTATTGTGGCAGAGGTAAAGTATGCGCGGGTGTCTACATCCATGCCAACTGTGAATATATGGTGGGCTCAGACGATAAAACCAAGGAATCCGATAGAGACCATGGCCCACACCATGCCCATGTAGCCAAAGGGCTCTTTTTTACCAGCGTAGTATGCTACGATGTGGGAGATCATACCAAATCCGGGTAAAATTAAGATGTAAACTTCTGGGTGCCCAAAAAATCAGAACAGGTGTTGGTATAGCACGGGGTCTCCTCCGCCTGCCGGGTCAAAGAAGGTGGTGTTTAGGTTTCGGTCTGTTAATAGTATTGTGATGCCGGCAGCTAGTACTGGCAGAGACAGTAGAAGAAGTACTGCGGTGATAAGTACAGATCATACGAAGAGGGGGGTGTTGTATTGAGTTATTGCTGGGGCTTTTATATTAATGCAGGTGGTAATAAAGTTAATAGCCCCCAGGATGGAAGAAACCCCTGCTAGGTGCAGGGAAAAAATTGTCAGGTCTACGGATGCTCCTGCATGGGCCAGGTTGGCAGCTAGTGGTGGGTAGACGGTTCAGCCAGTTCCTGCCCCGGCTTCAACTCCGGAAGAGGCCAGTAAAAGGAGTAGTGAGGGGGGCAGGAGTCAAAAGCTTATGTTGTTTATTCGTGGAAAAGCCATGTCTGGGGCCCCAATTATTAGTGGAACCAGCCAGTTTCCGAAGCCCCCGATCATTACGGGTATTACCATGAAGAAGATTATTACAAAAGCATGGGCGGTTACAACCACATTATAGATTTGGTCGTCCCCAAGAAGGGTTCCAGGCTGGCTAAGCTCAGCTCGAATTAGCAAGCTTAGGCCAGTGCCGGCTATTCCGGCCCAGGCGCCAAAAAGTAGATACAGGGTGCCGATGTCTTTGTGGTTTGTCGAAAAAAATCAACGATTGATGGTCACAGGTAGGATGGCCGAGGGCAAGGCGGTGAGCTGTAGTCTCACAGACAGAGGTTTGAGTCCTTTTCGTACCAAGCTCCGTAGCGTAGAACGCAACAAAATGCAAGTTTGGAGACGCACCCAAAAAGGTGCCGGGGCTTCTCCCGTTTTTCTATAACGGGAGAAGGTAGATTGAAGCCCGCTGGATAGGGTGTTTAGTTGTTAACTAAAGTTTTATGGGATCAAAGCCCGTCGGTCTAGGGAGGTCTTAGCTTAATTAAAGTGTCTGAGTTGCATTCAGGAGATGTATATTAGTGTTTTACAGGCCTTCAGGGAATAAGATGTGTTTCTTGTTTGGGGCTTTGAAGGCCCCTGGTTTAAATAGTTAACCTAAGTCCCTGGGGGTGGGGCGGGGTTTATATGTTGTATAGTAGTGGTGTGATTGGTAGAAGGAGGGCTGTTGTAGTAGTTGCCGTGGTTATTAGGTGTGTGTGGTTGTTTTTGAATCGTCATGTGTTTTTTGTTGTGGTTGTGGTGGGCGGGTTTGTTAGTGTAGTGAAATAGGCTAGGCGGGTATAAAAGAATAGGCTTGGTAGGCTTATTAGGGCTAATGTTGTGGCTAGTGGGGTTAGCTGGTGTAGTGTTAGTTCTTTGATAATTAGCAGTTTTGGCATGAACCCTGTTAGGGGGGGAAGGCCCCCTAGTGATATTAGTGTTAGTATTATTATGGTTAAAAGTGTAGAGGAGTTAGACCAGGTGGTAGTAAGGTCTGTGATGTTTTTTGTTGATGCTGTTAATATAGAGGTAAATATTGCTGTGGTTGCGGCTAAATAGATAATTATGGTTAGTGTTGTAAGGCTGTGGCCCATAGTTAGGGCAATTGTTAATCATCCCATATGGGCGATTGAGGAGAAGGCCATGATTTTTCGGAGTTGTGTCTGATTTAGGCCTGACCACCCCCCAATTATTGTGGATAGGAGTCCCAGCACTAGGACCAGGTTTAGTGATAGGTGGTTGTGTATTATATAAAGTAGGGCTAGGGGGGCAAGTTTTTGTCATGTTGATATGATTAGGGCGGTTATTATTGTAGACCCCTGCAGGACCTCTGGGTATCAGAAGTGTGTTGGTGCCAAGCCTAGTTTTATTGCGATGGCTACTGTTAAAATTAGTGCAGTTGAGTTGTGCGTTGGCTGTATAATTGTTCATTGTCCGGTCTGTCAGGTGTTGATCAGGCTGGCCAGGAGGATTAGGGCAGCGGCTGCAGCTTGTGTTAGGAAATATTTTGTGGCGGCTTCTGTTGCTCGTGGGTGGTGTTGTTTAGTAATGTGTGGTAGTATGGCTAGTGTATTGATTTCTAGTCCAAGTCATGCAAGTAGTCAGTGGTGGCTTGATGTGGTGATGATGGTGCCTGTCGCTAGGCTTGAGATTAGGATTGTTTGTGTTATTGGGCTTATTAGTATAGGAAGGGTTGTGTACCAACATTGTCGGGGTATGGGCCCGAAAGCTTTATTAGCTGACTTTACTAGTAGGTAGTATAATTGGAAGTACACGAAGTTTTGGGCTTCGTAGTGCAGGTTCGTAGCCTGTCTTTCTAAGGAAGTGGGAGGGGCGAGTCTCCATATCATACTCTATCAAAGTAGTCCTTAATGTTTCGGGCACACTGCCAAAGTTTGGGTTATGTTAGTGGGGGGGTGCCTGATATTGAAATGGGTGTGGCAATGTATCAGACGCAAAGGGCTAGGGTTAGTGGTAGGAAGTTTTTTCAAAGTAGGTGCATTAGTTGGTCATATCGAAATCGTGGATATGATGCGCGGATTCACAGGAAGCCCAGTGTTAACATGCAGGTTTTAATCATAATATTTATTGAAAATAGTTCTGGGGTGTTGGGGCAGTTTGGGCCTAGGAATAGGATACATGAGAGGGTGTTTATTATTAAGATGTTTGCGTATTCTGCTAGGAAGAATAGTGCGAATGGGCCGGCTGCGTATTCAACATTAAATCCTGAGACAAGCTCTGACTCGCCTTCGGTTAGGTCGAATGGGGCCCGGTTTGTTTCTGCAATTGTTGAGATGTATCATATTATTATTAGTGGTCATACACATGTTGCTAATCACGTGTTTTTTTGTGTTGTTAGCAGGGTTTGTATTGAAAATCCCCCCGTGAATATTATGGTTGATAGTACAATGATTCCTATTGTTACCTCATAAGAGATAGTTTGTGCGACTGCCCGTAGGGCGCCAACGAGGGCGTATTTTGAGTTTGTTGCTCACCCAGATCATAGAATTGAGTATACAGCAAGGCTTGAGATAGCCAGTAGTATTAATAGGCCTAAATTAGCGTCCATGATGGGGTTTGGTATTGGAATGGGGGCTCAAATTGTTAGTGACAGTAGTAGTGCTAGTATTGGTATGGCTAAAAATAGTGTTGGTGTTGATGCCGTTGGTCGGATGGGTTCTTTGGTGAAAAGTTTTAGTCCGTCTGCAATTGGTTGTAGTAGGCCGTAGGGCCCTACAATGTTTGGGCCCTTGCGTAGTTGTATGTAGCCTAGGGTTTTTCGTTCTAATAGGGTTAGGAAGGCAACTGCTAGTAGGATTGGGATGATGAGTGTTAGTGGGTTAACTACTAGGGTTATTGTGGTTTTAATTATTAGGGAGAAGATTTGAGCTTCTGTTGTAAGGGCTTAGGCCTTTTGCATAATTACCTGGCTCTGCCACCCTAAAGCGTGGCCCTGGTCTTAGGCCGCTGGTTTTGATAAATGGGCTCTTTAGTGTGGGTAAGAGCTTGGTATTAGCACGTGGGGGTCCTATTGGTGCTTCTCCCTGGGTCCTTTCGTACTGAAGGGAGAAAAACATAGATAGAAACCGACCTGGATTTCTCCGGTCTGAACTCAGATCACGTAGGACTAGTTAATCGTTGAACAAACGAACCCTTGGTAGTGGCTGCACCACCAGGATGTCCTGATCCAACATCGAGGTCGTAAACCCTCTTGGCGATAGGGGCTCTAAAAGAGGATGGCGCTGTTATCCCTGGGGTAACTTGGTTCGTTGATCTGTGTTACAGGGTCAATTTTATGGTGGTCTCATTGGCTTGTGGGTCTTTGATAGATTTTTGGTCTGTGGTCTTGGAAGTTTTGTTTATTTCCGAAGTCGCCCCAACTAAAAACAAGGCTAAGGGGGGGGGGGGTAGAGGCCCCGTGGTTATTAGTTTTTGTTTTAAGCTCCACAGGGTCTTTTCGTCTTATGTTTACATCCTAGCTTTTTAACTAGGGGATCAAGTTCATTGATCTGCTTTAGGAGACAGTTGGGCCCTCATTTAGCCGTTCATACTAGTCATTATTTAAGTGACAAGTGATTACGCTACCTTTGCACGGTTAGAATACCGCGGCCGTTTAAAAGATCACTGGGCAGGCAGCACCTTTAATACTTGTGTGGCTAAAGGCTATGTTTTTGGTAAACAGTTGGGGCCCTAAGTGGCTGAGTTCCTTTTGTGGCGTTTAATCTGTCTGTGCTGCACTCCTGTGTTGGGTTAACAGGGGGTTATATTATATGGTTAAAAAGTGTGTTAAATTTTTCCATTTGTGGTCTGTTATTTACTGGTAGTTTATCTATTTCCAGTTTATGGGGGTGCATGTAGAGAGCGGGGCTCTTATTACTAATTTTAACAGTGGTGTCTCTATTGTGGTAGAGTAGCTCAGTTAAGTGGTCTAGGGGTTCTTGGTTTGTTTAGTATCTTTAAGATTGTGTGCTGTGACGCGTTTAGTTTTTGGTGGCTGCTTTAAGGCCAACTGGTGTGTTTTATTTGGTGTTTTCCTCTAGGATTGGTTGTTTTCAATTACAATAAGGCTGTACCCTTATTGTATATAGTATAGGAGTGACAGTGGTAAATATGCTTGTATTTAGGTTCAGGCGTCCTATAGTTGAACTAGAATTCTTTTATTGAGCAACCAGCTATCACCAGGCTCGATAGGCGTGTCACCTCTACCTAGCAGTCTCTCCAGCCTTTTGCCACAGGGACGGGTGTACTCAAAAAGTTGCTGTTAGGTAGCTCGTCTGGGTTCGGGTGAGCAGGTTTTAGTGCGCTTTATCTGTATTTGCTTATTAAACCATGATGCAAAAGGTACAAGGTCAGATCTTTGCTTTGTTGGTGCTTGGGGTTTTTCATAGTTCTTTCATTGTTCCCTTGCGGTACTATATGCTATTGCGTCAAGTGGGTGTTTTCTATCGCCTAAAAATATACTGGTACTGGGTTAAATGGTTTGGTTTATAGTGGGGCTTGAGGTTTTGAACTGTTTGTTGAGCTGTGGAGTTTGGGCTCAAGCGGGTTTTTGTTTAAACGTTTTTCAATTGTAAGTTGAATGCTTTATATAAGTGTAAGCTACCTCTTGATTTAGTGGCCAAGTGCACTTTCCAGTACACTTACCTTGTTACGACTTGCCTCATCTGTTGGTGTTTTGTTTTTTATAAAGTGTGGTTTATTAGTTCTTGAGGAGGGTGACGGGCGGTGTGTACGTGTCCCATGGCAGGCTTCAAACAGGCTTATCTTGCTTGTTTTACTGCTAAATCCACCTTCTGGTGAAGGTTTCATGTCACTTGTGGTGTTTTCTAGTGTAGAAAATGTAGCTCATCTCTGCCCCCTTATATGCTACACCTTGACCTGACGTGTTAAATGTTATCTATCTTACTTACGGCAGTTCTTTCATAAGGTAGGTTTGCGACGGCGGTATATAGGCTGGGTAAAGGCAAAAGGGGGTAAGGTTTGGCGTGGAGTATCGATTATAGGACAAGCTCCTCTAGGTTGGTTTGGGGCACCGTCAAGTCCTTAGAGTTTTAAGTTTTTCACTTGTAATTCTCTGGCGAGTTGCTAGTGTAAGGTGCAAGTTTGGTTTATGGCCAAGCATAATAGGGTATCTAATCCTAGTTTGGGCCTTGGCTTTCGTGAGTCGATGGGGCTTAATTAATTGTGGGAGGGGTGGAGTTGTTTTTGCATTGGTTAGTATTTTACAACGTAGGTGCAGCTCAGCCTTCTTTTATTAAGTTTTAGGGGTCTAGTCACTTTTTACGCCGAGTATTATTATTTTGGGGCTTTCGTATAACCGCGGTGGCTGGCACGAAATTTACCGCCCCGTCTGGTTTAACTGTGGCTAAGTCAAGCTTTATGGCTTATACATTAATGTTTATCACTGCTGGGCCCCGTGTGGGTGTGGCGGTGCTAGGTGTCTGGGGCTAAATAGTGTGGTGTGCCTGATACCTGCTCCTGGCCTAGTGGGTAGGCACTGTGTGGGGGTTTGCACAGGGGTGTGGAGGCTTGCATGTGTAATTCGAGTTAAAAATAATAATAAGTTTAGGACCAAAACGGTGTGTTTCCGGGAAATTACTAGGATCCATAACGGCAACTTCAGGGCCGTGCTTTAGTATTATTTAAGCTACAGTAACGGAGTTGCCGTTGTGTGGTTTAGTGTGTGTAATATATATATATATATATATATATATATATATACATTTTGGGGTTTTATTTTGTGTGTGGGGAGCTGCGATTTTTGTTCTTGTGGTATTATGGCAAGTCTTGGATCGCAACTAAGAAAAAATTTTTGCAATTAAATCTCGTTTTAGGGGTTTGGCGAGAAGCACTTTAATTGCAGGGAAAAATTCTTAGTGGGGGGTAAGGGGGGTTTGCCGGAGGTAGCCGTGTGAGTATGGGCGTGTTCGGGGCGTGGGTGTGTGTGGGTGTATGTGGGTGTATGGGGGGCGTGTGTGTGTGTGTGTGTGTGTGTGTGTGTGTGTGTGGGTGGGTATGGGTATGGGTATGGGTATGGGTATGGGTATGGGTGTGGGTATGGGTATGGGTGTGGGTATGGGTGTAGGTGTAGGTGTAGGTGTAGGTATAGGTATAGGTATAGGTATAGGTATAGGTATAGGTGTCGTGTTTATTCATTGGTTTTTAGTCTAGTAAATAATTATATGTCCTTCGAGCATGAATAATTTACCCCTGGGTGGGCTTGTGGGATCGTGGGCCATCTTGCACCGTAGGTTCAGCAGAGTTGTTAGTTGACAGCCACTGGAAATGAGGTTGTGATATACCACCCTAAAAATAAAAATACCAGCCGCATGACAGCACAGGGATGCTATGAGTATGAGGAGACGTGTAACTAATCCTAGCAACCAAAGGCCTCTTAAAAGGCACGAGTGATACGTCAGCGATTAATGGACTTGACCTCACAGAACCAGAGGCCTTGGAAAGGGCACTGTGTGTTAGTCTACATTTCATGGACTACGAGACTGGGCACCTGGTGTGCGAATACAAGGATTGATGATCTCTCGGGATATGTCCGGTAAAGAATCAATATGTCTTAAATACATGGATTTATTAATCCACGCTTATTTGATGATATGTACTATGTAAAATCAATGATAGGATGTACTGGGACAATATTCATGGGGCAGATAGATGTATGTTGATTATACATAGTATGTATTATGTAAAATTAATAATAATATGTACTGGGACAATATTCATGGGGCAAATAAATGTATGTTGATTATACATAGTATGTAAAGGGGGACCCCCCATAACCCTAGACACTAATGGAGGTCCTGGAGTTTATAAGGTTGTTAAATGGCCATATAGGCTCCACCCCCGTGTGGGGGTGAAGCCTATTTGGGTGGGGTGGTCTCAGAAAATAGTTTAAGTGAAAACACTAGTTTTGGGGACTAGAGTTAAGAGTTGAGTCTTTTTTTTGATATACTGCGGGCGGAGGCCTTGGAGTTTATAAGGTTGTTAAGTGGCCATATAGGCTCCACCCCCGTGTGGGGGTGAAGCCTATTTGGGTGGGGTGGTCTCAGAAAATAGTTTAAGTGAAAACACTAGTTTTGGGGACTAGAGTTAAGAGTTGAGTCTTTTTTTGATATACTGCGGGCGGAGGCCTTGGAGTTTATAAGGTTGTTAAGTGGCCATATAGGCTCCACCCCCGTGTGGGGGTGAAGCCTATTTGGGTGGGGTGGTCTTAGAAAATAGTTTAAGTGAAAACACTAGTTTTGGGGACTAGAGTTAAGAGTTGAGTCTTTTTTTTGATATACTGCGGGCGGAGGCCTTGGAGTTTATAAGGTTGTTAAGTGGCCATATAGGCTCCACCCCCGTGTGGGGGTGAAGCCTATTTGGGTGGGGTGGTCTTAGAAAATAGTTTAAGTGAAAACACTAGTTTTGGGGACTAGAGTTAAGAGTTGAGTCTTTTTTTTGATATACTGCGGGCGGAGGCCTTGGAGTTTATAAGGTTGTTAAGTGGCCATATAGGCTCCACCCCCGTGTGGGGGTGAAGCCTATTTGGGTGGGGTGGTCTCAGAAAATAGTTTAAGTGAAAACACTAGTTTTGGGGACTAGAGTTAAGAGTTGAGTCTTTTTTGTATGTGGGGGTGTGAGTAGTGCCCCAGGGTTGTAATGCGTTCCAATCTTTGACTTACAAGGTCAGTGCTTTAAGTGTGGTTTAAGCTACAAGGGCTGGTGGGGTTATCAGTTTATTAGTTTATTCTCTAGTTTATTGATTGTGGGGCTTAATAGTAGGATTGTTGTGAAGTATAGGACGGAAGCTAGTTGTCCGATTATGATAAATGGGTCTTCGACTGGTTGTCCTCCGATTCAGGTTAGGATAGCGATAGTGGCGATTATGGTTCAAAATGTTAGTTGTGATAGTGGTCGGAATGTGCTTGTTCGTTGTTTTGAGTTGTGTGTAAGTGGGATTAGCAGTAGGATTATAATGGATATTATTAGGGCAAGTACTCCTCCAAGTTTGTTTGGGATGGAACGTAGGATGGCGTAGGCGAATAGGAAGTACCATTCTGGTTTGATGTGTGGTGGGGTTATTAGGGGGTTTGCTGGGGTAAAGTTTTCTGGGTCCCCAAGCAGTTGTGGGGAGAAAAGGGATAGGTACAGTAGTGTTATTATTATAAGGGCTGCCCCTAGCAGGTCTTTAGTTGAAAAGTATGGGTGGAACGGAATTTTATCTGAGTTTGAGTTTACCCCTGTTGGGTTGTTTGATCCCGTTTCGTGTAGGAATAGTATGTGTAGGATTGCAGTGGCTGAGATGATGAATGGCAGTAGGAAGTGGAAAGTGAAAAATCGTGTTAGTGTTGCGTTATCTACGGCGAACCCGCCTCAAATTCACTCTACTAGGGTGTTTCCTATATATGGAACTGCTGATAGTAGGTTTGTGATTACGGTAGCCCCTCAGAATGATATCTGTCCCCATGGCAGGACATAGCCCACGAACGCGGTTGCTATTACTAGGAATAGTAGGGCCACGCCGATGTTTCAGGTCTCTTTGTATAAGTATGAGCCGTAGTATAGGCCTCGCCCGATGTGTATATAAAGGCAGATAAAAAATATGGAGGCGCCGTTGGCGTGGATGTTTCGGATTAGTCAGCCGTGTTGTACGTCACGACAGATGTGGGCGATTGATGAGAATGCTGTGGAGGTGTCTGCGGTGTAGTGCATGGCCAAGAATAGGCCGGTGGAGATTTGGATTAGTAGGCACAGCCCTAACAAGGACCCAAAGTTTCATCAAGCGGAGATGTTTGATGGTGTGGGGAGGTCAATAAATGAGTTGTTTATTATTTTGATTATTGGGTGTGTTTTTCGGATTGGGGTCATTATTGGTTTTTATAGTTGAATAACAACGGTGGTTTTTCGTATCACAGGTTTTGGCATGGCCAAATGAAAATTATGTCGTACTTTGTTTTTTTTACTGTGTTGTGTATGGTGTTGGGGTTTATTGGTGTAGCGTCAAATCCTTCTCCTGTTTTTGGGGCGATGGGACTTGTAGTGTCTGCGTTGGGTGGTAGTGTGGTGTTAGTTATTTTTGGTGGGTCCTTTATTGCATTGGTGTTATTTTTAATTTATTTAGGTGGGATATTGGTAGTCTTTGCTTATTCTGTGGCACTTTCAGCAGACCAATATCCTGAGGTGTGGTTGGATTACTCTGTTTTGTATTATGTGTTTGGGTATTTTATATTAGTTTTGTTTTTAGTTTGGTACTTTGGAGGGTTGTCTATTGATGGGTGTGGGGCGTCTGGTGGGGACGATTTTGGTTTTGAGGGTACTCGGACTGATTTTAGTGGTGTTGCATTGATATATTCTTTGGGCGGGCCGTTATTATTGTTGTGTGGGGGGAGTTTAATGGTGGCCCTGTTTGTTGTCCTTGAGTTAACTCGAGGGTCGAGTTTTGGGGGGCTACGTGCGGTTTAGTAGTATGTGGTAATTGCGGCGGCTAGAGTGGCAATAAGTATGACTAGGTATGTTTTGATGTGTCCGGTGTGTGATTTGGACAGTTTTTTAGCTAGGGCGGTGTTAATTAATATGGCTGTTTTTGGGGCGATGGCCTCATATCAGATAAGGTCATTTAAGTGCATAGCGGTGTTTTGTCCGAATTGTATGTTGTATTTTGGTTGGGCTCGGTGTGCAAGGGTGTTAAAGAACCCCAGTTGTGTTGAGGATGTACTTGGTGTACTTTGTTTTGGTTTTAATAGGTTGGATGTTTGTATGGTGATATCTATAGCACATAGCAGGCCTACTAGCGTGATAATTGTGGCGGCTAGTTTTGTAATTGGGCCCATTGTTATTGTTTGGGGTGGGGTTGGTAGTATTGTTGTGGCCACAAATAGGCCAGATATAATACTTCCTATGGCGAGTCGTACTAGGGGTCGAGTCTGGCTTGGGTTTGTTTCTGCTGGGGTTGTAGTTGTGTTGTATCGAGGCTTATTTGTTTGGACATAAAAGGTTAGGCGTAGGCTGTAGGCGGCTGTAAGGGCGGTAGCAATAATAGTGGTTGATAGGGCTCAGGCGTTTAAGTGTGATGTGTTTATTGTTTCAATGATTACGTCTTTAGTGTAAAATCCAGCTAGGAAGGGGGCCCCTGTTAGGGCTAGGTTGCCGATAGTTATACAGGTTGTGGTTAGCGGTATTGTTTTTTGGGTGCTTCCTATTTTTCGGATGTCTTGTTCGTCCCCGAGATTATGAATTACTGAACCTGCGCATAGGAATAGTATGGCCTTGAAAAAGGCGTGTGTGGTGATGTGTAGGTATGTTAACTGTGGCTGGTTTAGTCCTAGTGTTAGTATTATTAGGCCGAGCTGGCTTGAGGTGGAGAAGGCAATGATCTTTTTGATATCGTTTTGTGTGAGGGCACAGAGTGCTGCAAAGGTTGTAGTTATTGCTCCTAGGCATAGGCAGAGGGTAGTTGTGGCCTGGCTGTTTTGTATTATTGGGAATAGCCGGGCCAGTAGAAAAATTCCGGCAACGACTATTGTGCTAGAGTGAAGTAGTGCTGATACTGGGGTTGGGCCTTCTATGGCTGCTGGCAGCCATGGGTGTAGCCCAAATTGGGCGGATTTTCCCATGGCTGCTAAGACTAGGCCTAGTAGTGGCAGGGTGGGGGGGGTCGTATGTGAGAATGTTTGTTGTACGTCCCATGTGTTGTAGTGTATTGCGAATCAAGCTAAAGACAGGATTAGTCCAATGTCTCCGATTCGGTTGTATATAACAGCTTGTAGGGCGGATGTGTTTGCATTGGTGCGCCCGTGCCACCACCCGATTAGTAAGAAGGATATGATGCCTACCCCTTCCCAGCCAACAAATAGTTGTAATAGGCTGTTTGCTGTTGTTATGGTTATTATGGCTAGGAGGAATAGTATTAAGTATTTTATAAATTTGTTTTTGTTCGGGTCTAGTTTTATATATCAATCTGAGAACTCCAGGATGGCCCAGGTGATAAATAGGGCTGTTGTTATAAACGTGGTAGAGTAAATATCAAATAGGAAGCTGATATTAATGTTGAAGGACGTTTGTAGTCAGGTAGCGTTGGTTATAGTTGTTTGTATTCCGTAGTTGATAAAAATATTGGTTGGAATTAGGCTTGTCAGGCAGGCAAGTTTAGTAGTTTGTGTGAAGTAGCCCGAGGCTTGTGTAATAAACATAGAGGTAATAATAGGGGCAATAAGGATTAGCAGGGTTGAAATTATGGTTGAGTAGAATAGTATGGAGGTCATGTACTTTCACTTGGAGTTGCACCAAGTAGTGTTAATGCCTAAGATTAAAGGAAGGTCTAATATCCTTTGAAAGTCTTGGGTTATAATGTGGAGTGGTCCGGAGAATTTAACTTCGGTAATTTGAATTAGCAGTTCCAATTTGTGTCGTCCCTCTCGGTATGCAAGGGGCGGGGTGCCCCTGTTGTTAAGTCCACAGCTTAGTGTTTTGATCAAACTATGCCTACTTCTGGGTGCTACAGGATTAGTTTTGGGTTTATAATTAATAGTGCCATAGGGATGAGGTGAAGGGCTATTAATAGGTGTTCTCGGGTGTTTGAGGGTGGGTGGGAGGTATTTGTTGGTGTTTTGTTTCGTTGCGTTATAATGAAGACATATAGGGAGTATAGGGCGGTTAATAGCGTCGTTAGGCCTGTTAAGATGATTGTTATGGTGGCTCAGTTTATAGCAGAAGTAATGATTATTAATTCCCCCATCAGGTTGATTGTAGGGGGTAGGGCCATGTTGGCTAAGTTTGCCATAAGTCATCATGTGGCTATAAGTGGGAGGGTGAGTTGAAGGCCCCGTGTTATTAATAAAGTTCGAGTGTGGGTTCGTTCATAGTTTGTGTTGGCTAGGCAAAATAGTATAGAAGAGGCTAATCCGTGGGCGACCATTAGAATTATTGTTCCTGAGATACTTCATGGGGTCTGAATTAGGGCTCCTGCAGTTACAAGGCCTATGTGGCTTACTGAGGAGTAGGCAATGATGGATTTTAAGTCTGTTTGACGTAGGCAAATGAGGCTGGTTATAATTATTCCCCAGAGGGCTAGAATAATGAGGGGGTAGCACATAGTTTGTGTTGTTGGGTTTAGGATTGGGGTGATTCGGATGATGCCGTATCCTCCCAGTTTAAGAAGTACGGCGGCCAGGATTATTGATCCAGCGATTGGGGCCTCAACGTGTGCTTTTGGTAGTCATAAGTGCATGGAGTATAGGGGTATTTTTACTATAAATGCTAGAAGACATGATAGTCATACTAGTGAGTTGGTTCATGTTATTAGTATTTCTGGGTGCTTTATTGACATTATTAGTGGTGTTGTGTGGTAGTTGTGGGTGTATGAATATAAAATTATTACTAATAGTGGGAGTGAGCCGGATAGTGTATAGAACAGGAAATAAGTGCCTGCGGCGAGTCGCTCTGTTTGGCTGCCCCAACGCGTGATAAGGATTAGTGTTGGGATTAGTGTTGCTTCAAATAACAGGTAGAATAGTATTAAGTTGTTTGAGGCGAATGTTAGAATTAGGGTGGTTTGTAGCAGAGCACAGGTTGATAAGAACAGGCGTTGTCGGGACTGAGGCTCTTTGGCCATGTGGCTTTGGCTTGCTACTACTATAAGTGGGAGCAATCAGGATGAAAGAATAGTCAGGGGGGTTGAGAATTGGTCGAGTGTTATCCATGTGTTGACATGTCAGATTTTTGTTAGTGTGGGGGCGTTTAATTGTCCTATTAATAGGAGTGTTGTTGTTATAGATAGGGCCGTATAAATGTGGAAGGTGTATTTAGTTGGGGCTA
>NW_026612345.1:0-21794 GCF_029931775.1 Euleptes europaea | reverse complement strand
TAACCACCACCCCGCGATATAGCAAGTCATGAAGGATTTCGTTGATAAGTTGCATGAAGACCCCCGGGGCCCCTTTTAATCCGAATGGCATCACGAGGAATTCATACATCCCGAAACAGCTAGAGAAGGCAGTGAGGTGCTCATCCCCTTCGCGGATACGGACTCGGTAGTAGGCTTCCACCAAGTCCAATTTGGAGAATACCCGGCCCTCCTGTAACTGTCCCAAAATATCAGATATTAATGGGATAGGATAGGCGTTGGTTTGGGTAACTGCATTGAGTTTTCTGAAGTCAATGCAAAGGCGAAGGTCGCCTTCCTTCTTTCGGACGAAAAACGCGGGGGCCGAGTTCGGGGCATTCGATGGGCGAATGAACCCTCTGGCGAGGTTTTTGTCTAGGAAGTCCCGGAGAACAGTGCGCTCGGAAGCGCTCATGGGGTAAATCTTACTTTTGGTTAATGTGCAATCCTTGACCACTTCAATTGCACAGTCCGAGGCCCGGTGGGGGGGCAAGGCATCACATTCTTTAAGGTTGAAAACATCCTCAAAGTCCCGGTATACGTTGGGTAGGGTTGGAGGTGCTGGGACCTCGGAGGTTAATGCTGGGACGGGCGGATATAACAGCGCAAAGCGCTGCCGATGCTGGTCGCAAGTGGGACTAGCGAAGGAGATAGTGTTTGTTTCCCAGTCAATACTGGGACTATGTCCTTTAATCCAGTTAATTCCCAAGACCACTTCAAATCGGATCGGGGCTATAGTGAAGTCTATTTGTTCCCAGTGGGAGCCAATTCCCATCGCTATCCCTATGGTGCGGTGATCAACTGGACCCCCCTGGAAATGGCTCCTGTCCATTTGGGCAAATTGGACGGGGGCTGGTAAAGCCTCAGATTCGGCTTTGAGTGCAGCAAAAGTGGCTTCGCTTATGAGAGTACGACAGCAGCCGGAGTCAATGAGTGCTTTGACGGGTAGTTGGGGGCCACCGTTATGGTGTTGTAAAACTGCATGTACGTAGACGGTGGAGTCTACTTCTTTGATTTTAGTGGGAGCATTTGGTTTAGCAGGAGGATCTGCCGAGGTCTGTGGAGACGCTCCACTCACCACAGACCGGAGCCGTTTTTTGACAAGTCAAGGGGAGATTCCAAGTTTAATGCTGGAGAATTCCATGGGTTTTCTTCATCCGAGGAGGGAAAGTTGTCCCCCAATGGGGCACTTGTAATCAGAGACCCGGCGGGGTCGTTCGTAGTAGGCAGGGAGGTTAGGTCTCCAGCATGGAGTGCAGAGGGTGTGGGTCTTCCCGGCGCTGCGCTGCGGGTGGCCGCGGTGCCTCTGCGTGGTGGACGACCTCTGGCTCGGGTTATCGTGCTGGGACGAAATAATTCAGGGCGGTGTGGGCAAACAGCTGCAAAGTGGCCCATTTCTCCGCAAGTAAGACAGGCACCTCTCTGAAATCGGGCTTCACGTTCTTGGGGTGGACGTGTAGGATTTCGTGCAACGGGCGGGTGGCGCCTTGGGTTTTTGGGTGCTTTTGTCCTTGTGCTTTTGACGGACAAGAGAAATAAAGCGTCGGCGGCTTTCCACTTCCTCGGCCAATAGAATCCACTCTTCAAGGGTATCGGGATCACCCCGCATGTATGACCAGTTCAGAATATCAGGGTGCAGGGCTTCCCTGAAATGGTGAATTAGGGTGGCCTCGGGCCAACCCACAATTTTACTCGCCAGTCGTTGAAATTCATCGGCAAATTCTCGAACTGGAGCAGAGCCCTGTCTTAGTTGTAAGAGTTCCGCTTTGGCTCGTTCCCCCAGAAAGGGGTCTTCAAACCTCCTTCTCAGAGCAGTCATTAAGTTATTGAGGGAACGTATAGAGCGGGAGCGGGTATCGAACTGGAGGACCATCCAGTCAGCTGCTTTACCTGTCAGAAGGGAAGCCACATAGCGCACCTGGCTGTCCTCCGTGGGGAAAAGTTGCCCTTGTTCTCGCATATAGCTGTCCACTTGATGCAAGAAACAAGGCAGAGTCTCGAGAGATCCGTCGTACGTAGTTCTCAATTTGAGTTGCTTCCAAGGACCGGGTGCAGGCTGACCCGGTTGCACGGGTGGTCCGGGTGGAGGAACAACGGGAGCTCCGGGAGGCAGGAGTGGAGCCGGCACATTAGCGGGTGGTTGGACGGGGACCCCCTGACCCGGTATTGGAGCGTGCTGTACTTGGGCTAGCAGGGCTTGTTGTAATTGTCTGTTATCCTGAAGCATACGCTCCATTAGCTCTTGGAGTTGATCAACACGGCCGGTGAGCTCTCGATTCTGGGCTCGTAAGAGGTGAACATCCTCGCTTGGGCCCCCGGTAAGATGAGGCTTGCCAGTTCGGAAACTCGTGGCCCATTGAGAGCTGTCTCCATAGAGATCCTCGTCCTCAGACTCTTCGGAGTCTCGGCGTCGGTCAGCAAGGCGGCGTGCGCGTTGGGTCGGGCGCGACGGGACAAACGCCGGGGAAAAAGAGAGACCTAGCAGTCCCTGTACAGTGTTCTTGGGGCGAGTATCCATTTTCGCCCGATCCCTATCCTTAGCGGCCAGAGCCTCGGCTGACGCCTTAGCTGCTTCAGCAGCTTCTTTCTCCTTTGCGGTCACAGCTTCGGCTGCGGCCTTAGCCGCTTCGGCGGCTTCCTTATCCGCAAGAACTTTGGCGTTCTCAAGTCTCAAGGCAGCGTCTGCCGTAACACGCGGTAAAAGCTCTGTTTCCAGGAGTGTGAGTATGGGGTCGTATTCCCCGCCGAGCCATGGTTGTATACCTGCCAGCGCGGGTGCCTCGGCTCCAAATGTCGAGGTCAAACATTGAGCCAAGGTGGCCACCGGGGTGTCCTTTGTACATTCCACAAGGAGAAGAGCGGTGCGAATAGCGACCCGCTTGGCTTCAGCTTGACAGCTGGCCGCATCAGGTATTAGGGGAAAACCCTCCTGCGGGGCACCTGCCATGGCAGCGTTTCCCAGGGTAACAGAGGGAAAAGTCCCCCGAGAAATAAGGTTGTCCAAAAGTCCAGTTAGTACTTGTAAGTCCTCAGTTGCCAACCAGGCATCGTCCAGTAATTGATCCAAATCCTGAAGATCTAAACGAGTATTAGTATCCTCAGACGTCAACATCCAGAGAACCCCTCTTAGAGATTGCCACTGTTCCTGTACCAGTCCCCTCAAGCGGCAAACCTCTCGGGTAGTTCGAAAAAGTTCAGTGACTATGTCCTGTAACAAGGTGGGATCCTCCGGAGAGGAATCCAGGGTAGTAGGTCACTCGGAGAGCCTCCCAGCTCCCATCCAAGTGGCAGGCGAACCCCCCTCGGGCTCCAACCTGGCTAGTAGTATAATGAAGAAGGTGAGATAGCTGCCATAATGTCAGCTCCTGACCCTTAGAACCAGAAATCACCACAGAGTCATATAGAATCCAAGCAGATGGCTTTTACTGGTCAAAAAGGCAATACAGTGCAAACAGGAAAGTATGGCAGCTATGAGAGTCTCACTAGCTGGAGGATAATATAAAGCAGTAAATGGTGGGAGATTACAAAGCATCAATAACACACAAGCAGAATACACTTTCCCAGGGGTAGCATTCCCAGGCTTTGGTATGTGAGGTCGACCTTGATTCTAGACAGTTCAGCACAGATACAGAGGCAATACTGAAACCGAGATAGCAGCCTGACATCCTGCTCCCCTTAAGACCCCCTCCCATTCTGCAAGGGGGCTGGTCTATCTGGGTAGGCAACGTGAAAGGCACTGATGAGTTTGGGGGCGGAGACATCTCGTGCGCGAACCCATTCATCATAGGCAGGGGGAAATGTTTCCAACGGACTAAATACTGTAGATTTCCATGGTGAATGCGAGAGTCAAGGATCTTGGAGACCTCGAAGTGTTCTCCCCCCCCCTACCATAATGGGCTGTTCGGGAGGCGGATCAGGATGCCATTGTGGAGAAGCAATATGGGGTTTTAGGAGGCTAATGTGGAAAACGGGATGCACACGCCTCAGGGTTTTGGGGAGAGCTAGTTCCACGGTGACAGGATTTATGATCCGTGTAATGGGGAATGGGCCAATGAATTTAGCATTGAGCTTATGGCACGGACGGGTGGAACGTAGATTTTTGGTGGAAAGGTAGACCAAGTTACCCACTCGCAGATCACCCCCGGGGGAACGATGTTTGTCGGCCTGCGCTTTGTACTTGCGCTTGGCTCGGTCGAGATTGCTAATGAGCCAGGGCCAAGTGGTACGGAGGGTGTGCGCACAGGAGGCAATGTCGGGGTCCCCCTCTCCCTCCACATCATTTCTTGGAGTAACAGGACCAAAGTCTTGTCCATACACAGCATAAAATGGGCTAAAACCTGTAGATTGATGCACAGCATTATTGTAGGCATATTCTGCAAAAGGTAACAGTTCTACCCAGTTATCTTGGGGGTAGTTGACATAACAGCGCAAATAACATTCAAGTACAGCATTAACACGTTCAGTTTGACCATCTGTTTGGGGATGGTATGCACTAGACAATCCTTGCTCCACCCCCATCATTTTGAGGAATGCCTTCCAAAATTTAGAAACGAAACCACTGCCGCGGTCACAGATTATTTTGCGCAGAAACGAATGTAATCGGAAGATATATGTCACAAAAAGGCGGGTCAACTTTTGAGCAGAGGGGATCCCTGCGCATGGAATTAAATGGATTTGCTTAGAAAATAAATCAGTAACAACCCACAACACAGTTTTTCCCCCACTGAGAGGGAGATCAGTCATAAAGTCCATTGCGATCACTTCCCACGGTTTGCTGGGCATTTCCAGAGGTTGCAGTAGTCCCGGGGGTTTGCCCTGCGATCGTTTCATTGTGGCGCAAACAGGACAGCTGCGAATGAAAGAGTCAATGTCGGAACGCATCCCCCCCCCACCAAAATTGTCTGCGCAATAAGTGAAGAGTCTTCAGAAACCCAAAGTGTCCAGCTGTTTTTACTCCATGAGCCAAGTGTAAAACGTCTTTTCGGAGCTCTTTGGGCACGTATAATTTTGAGTCTTTGTACCAAGAACCTCCTTGTTCTATTACATCAGGAGGCAGGGTGTGATTGGAGCATTCTAAAAGGCAATGGTCCCGAAGGGAATTTAAAAAGGATTCGGAAATGGGAACTTTGGCGGGTACCTCCCCCCCGGCAATAGTGGACTTAGGAATAGTTATGGGGGTAGCGCTTACGTGCGGTGGTGCGCAGCCTGCATGCGGCAGGGCAGCCGGTGGGGTTGGAGGGGTGGAATCGCCGGTTCATTGCCGTTGTGGGGGTGGCTGGGTAGCCGGTGGGGTTGGCGGAGCTTGTGTGCTGGGTAAGGTGTGCTGCTGCTGGGATCGAGTTTGCACGGCCAGTACAGGAAGGGCTCCTCTTTGCGTAGGGGTGAACAGAGAGTTGGTTGGCCTCTCGAGTTTTGCCGGGTATTGAGGTAACCGGGAGAGGGCATCTGCGAGAACGTTTTGCTTCCCAGGGACATGTTTTAGGACGAAACGAAACTGAGCAAAGAATTCCGCCCAACGTTGTTGTTTTGCCAATAGTTTATGGGACCCCGTGAGGGCAGCTAGATTTTTGTGATCGGTCCAAAACTCAAAGGGGACTTTGGACCCCTCTAAGAATTGTCTCCATAGAGTTAGTGCATGGTGAACGGCTGCTGCCTCTTTCTCCCAAATGGGCCAGTTTAATTGTGCGTGCGCAAATTTCCTCGAAAAGTAAGCGCAAGGGTGAAGGAGACCACCCGGACCTTTCTGGAGGAGAGCCCCTCCATAGCTACATCGGAGGCATCGACTTGCACGATAAACATTTGATTTGGGTCCGGGTGCTGTAGCACAGGTTCCGAAGTGAAGAGGCGTTTGAGGGCCACAAAAGCGGCTTGGCATTGATCAGTCCACAGGATTTTCGCGGAGGGTAAGGTAGCCGAGTTTGCTTTTCCTTTGGTTTTTAGCAGGTCAGTGATGGGTAGAGCCACTTGGGCGAAGTTAGGGATGAACCCTCGATAGAAGTTTGCAAATCCCAGAAACTGTTGTACTTGCTTGCGGTTGGTGGGGGGAGTCCAATCGAGAACGGACTGGACTTTGACAGGATCCATGCGAAGACCTTGGTGGGAGATTATGTATCCTAAAAACGTGAGTTTGCTTTGATGAAACTCGCATTTAGCCAGTTTTGCAAAAAGTTGGTGGTCGCGCAGGCGCTGCAGAACTTCTCGGACTAGAGCTACATGCTCTTCCATGTTTTTCGAATAAATAAGAATATCATCCAAATAAACCACCACCCCGCGATATAGCAAGTCATGAAGGATTTCGTTGATAAGTTGCATGAAGACCCCCGGGGCCCCTTTTAATCCGAATGGCATCACGAGGAATTCATACATCCCGAAACAGCTAGAGAAGGCAGTGAGGTGCTCATCCCCTTCGCGGATACGGACTCGGTAGTAGGCTTCCACCAAGTCCAATTTGGAGAATACCCGGCCCTCCTGTAACTGTCCCAAAATATCAGATATTAATGGGATAGGATAGGCGTTGGTTTGGGTAACTGCATTGAGTTTTCTGAAGTCAATGCAAAGGCGAAGGTCGCCTTCCTTCTTTCGGACGAAAAACGCGGGGGCCGAGTTCGGGGCATTCGATGGGCGAATGAACCCTCTGGCGAGGTTTTTGTCTAGGAAGTCCCGGAGAACAGTGCGCTCGGAAGCGCTCATGGGGTAAATCTTACTTTTGGTTAATGTGCAATCCTTGACCACTTCAATTGCACAGTCCGAGGCCCGGTGGGGGGGCAAGGCATCACATTCTTTAAGGTTGAAAACATCCTCAAAGTCCCGGTATACGTTGGGTAGGGTTGGAGGTGCTGGGACCTCGGAGGTTAATGCTGGGACGGGCGGATATAACAGCGCAAAGCGCTGCCGATGCTGGTCGCAAGTGGGACTAGCGAAGGAGATAGTGTTTGTTTCCCAGTCAATACTGGGACTATGTCCTTTAATCCAGTTAATTCCCAAGACCACTTCAAATCGGATCGGGGCTATAGTGAAGTCTATTTGTTCCCAGTGGGAGCCAATTCCCATCGCTATCCCTATGGTGCGGTGATCAACTGGACCCCCCTGGAAATGGCTCCTGTCCATTTGGGCAAATTGGACGGGGGCTGGTAAAGCCTCAGATTCGGCTTTGAGTGCAGCAAAAGTGGCTTCGCTTATGAGAGTACGACAGCAGCCGGAGTCAATGAGTGCTTTGACGGGTAGTTGGGGGCCACCGTTATGGTGTTGTAAAACTGCATGTACGTAGACGGTGGAGTCTACTTCTTTGATTTTAGTGGGAGCATTTGGTTTAGCAGGAGGATCTGCCGAGGTCTGTGGAGACGCTCCACTCACCACAGACCGGAGCCGTTTTTTGACAAGTCAAGGGGAGATTCCAAGTTTAATGCTGGAGAATTCCATGGGTTTTCTTCATCCGAGGAGGGAAAGTTGTCCCCCAATGGGGCACTTGTAATCAGAGACCCGGCGGGGTCGTTCGTAGTAGGCAGGGAGGTTAGGTCTCCAGCATGGAGTGCAGAGGGTGTGGGTCTTCCCGGCGCTGCGCTGCGGGTGGCCGCGGTGCCTCTGCGTGGTGGACGACCTCTGGCTCGGGTTATCGTGCTGGGACGAAATAATTCAGGGCGGTGTGGGCAAACAGCTGCAAAGTGGCCCATTTCTCCGCAAGTAAGACAGGCACCTCTCTGAAATCGGGCTTCACGTTCTTGGGGTGGACGTGTAGGATTTCGTGCAACGGGCGGTGGCGCCTTGGGTTTTTGGGTGCTTTTGTCCTTGTGCTTTTGACGGACAAGAGAAATAAAGCGTCGGCGGCTTTCCACTTCCTCGGCCAATAGAATCCACTCTTCAAGGGTATCGGGATCACCCCGCATGTATGACCAGTTCAGAATATCAGGGTGCAGGGCTTCCCTGAAATGGTGAATTAGGGTGGCCTCGGGCCAACCCACAATTTTACTCGCCAGTCGTTGAAATTCATCGGCAAATTCTCGAACTGGAGCAGAGCCCTGTCTTAGTTGTAAGAGTTCCGCTTTGGCTCGTTCCCCCAGAAAGGGGTCTTCAAACCTCCTTCTCAGAGCAGTCATTAAGTTATTGAGGGAACGTATAGAGCGGGAGCGGGTATCGAACTGGAGGACCATCCAGTCAGCTGCTTTACCTGTCAGAAGGGAAGCCACATAGCGCACCTGGCTGTCCTCCGTGGGGAAAAGTTGCCCTTGTTCTCGCATATAGCTGTCCACTTGATGCAAGAAACAAGGCAGAGTCTCGAGAGATCCGTCGTACGTAGTTCTCAATTTGAGTTGCTTCCAAGGACCGGGTGCAGGCTGACCCGGTTGCACGGGTGGTCCGGGTGGAGGAACAACGGGAGCTCCGGGAGGCAGGAGTGGAGCCGGCACATTAGCGGGTGGTTGGACGGGGACCCCCTGACCCGGTATTGGAGCGTGCTGTACTTGGGCTAGCAGGGCTTGTTGTAATTGTCTGTTATCCTGAAGCATACGCTCCATTAGCTCTTGGAGTTGATCAACACGGCCGGTGAGCTCTCGATTCTGGGCTCGTAAGAGGTGAACATCCTCGCTTGGGCCCCCGGTAAGATGAGGCTTGCCAGTTCGGAAACTCGTGGCCCATTGAGAGCTGTCTCCATAGAGATCCTCGTCCTCAGACTCTTCGGAGTCTCGGCGTCGGTCAGCAAGGCGGCGTGCGCGTTGGGTCGGGCGCGACGGGACAAACGCCGGGGAAAAAGAGAGACCTAGCAGTCCCTGTACAGTGTTCTTGGGGCGAGTATCCATTTTCGCCCGATCCCTATCCTTAGCGGCCAGAGCCTCGGCTGACGCCTTAGCTGCTTCAGCAGCTTCTTTCTCCTTTGCGGTCACAGCTTCGGCTGCGGCCTTAGCCGCTTCGGCGGCTTCCTTATCCGCAAGAACTTTGGCGTTCTCAAGTCTCAAGGCAGCGTCTGCCGTAACACGCGGTAAAAGCTCTGTTTCCAGGAGTGTGAGTATGGGGTCGTATTCCCCGCCGAGCCATGGTTGTATACCTGCCAGCGCGGGTGCCTCGGCTCCAAATGTCGAGGTCAAACATTGAGCCAAGGTGGCCACCGGGGTGTCCTTTGTACATTCCACAAGGAGAAGAGCGGTGCGAATAGCGACCCGCTTGGCTTCAGCTTGACAGCTGGCCGCATCAGGTATTAGGGGAAAACCCTCCTGCGGGGCACCTGCCATGGCAGCGTTTCCCAGGGTAACAGAGGGAAAAGTCCCCCGAGAAATAAGGTTGTCCAAAAGTCCAGTTAGTACTTGTAAGTCCTCAGTTGCCAACCAGGCATCGTCCAGTAATTGATCCAAATCCTGAAGATCTAAACGAGTATTAGTATCCTCAGACGTCAACATCCAGAGAACCCCTCTTAGAGATTGCCACTGTTCCTGTACCAGTCCCCTCAAGCGGCAAACCTCTCGGGTAGTTCGAAAAAGTTCAGTGACTATGTCCTGTAACAAGGTGGGATCCTCCGGAGAGGAATCCAGGGTAGTAGGTCACTCGGAGAGCCTCCCAGCTCCCATCCAAGTGGCAGGCGAACCCCCCTCGGGCTCCAACCTGGCTAGTAGTATAATGAAGAAGGTGAGATAGCTGCCATAATGTCAGCTCCTGACCCTTAGAACCAGAAATCACCACAGAGTCATATAGAATCCAAGCAGATGGCTTTTACTGGTCAAAAAGGCAATACAGTGCAAACAGGAAAGTATGGCAGCTATGAGAGTCTCACTAGCTGGAGGATAATATAAAGCAGTAAATGGTGGGAGATTACAAAGCATCAATAACACACAAGCAGAATACACTTTCCCAGGGGTAGCATTCCCAGGCTTTGGTATGTGAGGTCGACCTTGATTCTAGACAGTTCAGCACAGATACAGAGGCAATACTGAAACCGAGATAGCAGCCTGACATCCTGCTCCCCTTAAGACCCCCTCCCATTCTGCAAGGGGGCTGGTCTATCTGGGTAGGCAACGTGAAAGGCACTGATGAGTTTGGGGGCGGAGACATCTCGTGCGCGAACCCATTCATCATAGGCAGGGGGAAATGTTTCCAACGGACTAAATACTGTAGATTTCCATGGTGAATGCGAGAGTCAAGGATCTTGGAGACCTCGAAGTGTTCTCCCCCCCCCTACCATAATGGGCTGTTCGGGAGGCGGATCAGGATGCCATTGTGGAGAAGCAATATGGGGTTTTAGGAGGCTAATGTGGAAAATGGGATGCACACGCCTCAGGGTTTTGGGGAGAGCTAGTTCCACGGTGACAGGATTTATGATCCGTGTAATGGGGAATGGGCCAATGAATTTAGCATTGAGCTTATGGCACGGACGGGTGGAACGTAGATTTTTGGTGGAAAGGTAGACCAAGTTACCCACTCGCAGATCACCCCCGGGGGAACGATGTTTGTCGGCCTGCGCTTTGTACTTGCGCTTGGCTCGGTCGAGATTGCTAATGAGCCAGGGCCAAGTGGTACGGAGGGTGTGCGCACAGGAGGCAATGTCGGGGTCCCCCTCTCCCTCCACATCATTTCTTGGAGTAACAGGACCAAAGTCTTGTCCATACACAGCATAAAATGGGCTAAAACCTGTAGATTGATGCACAGCATTATTGTAGGCATATTCTGCAAAAGGTAACAGTTCTACCCAGTTATCTTGGGGGTAGTTGACATAACAGCGCAAATAACATTCAAGTACAGCATTAACACGTTCAGTTTGACCATCTGTTTGGGGATGGTATGCACTAGACAATCCTTGCTCCACCCCCATCATTTTGAGGAATGCCTTCCAAAATTTAGAAACGAAACCACTGCCGCGGTCACAGATTATTTTGCGCAGAAACGAATGTAATCGGAAGATATATGTCACGAAAAGGCGGGTCAACTTTTGAGCAGAGGGGATCCCTGCGCATGGAATTAAATGGATTTGCTTAGAAAATAAATCAGTAACAACCCACAACACAGTTTTTCCCCCACTGAGAGGGAGATCAGTCATAAAGTCCATTGCGATCACTTCCCACGGTTTGCTGGGCATTTCCAGAGGTTGCAGTAGTCCCGGGGGTTTGCCCTGCGATCGTTTCATTGTGGCGCAAACAGGACAGCTGCGAATGAAAGAGTCAATGTCGGAACGCATCCCCCCCCCACCAAAATTGTCTGCGCAATAAGTGAAGAGTCTTCAGAAACCCAAAGTGTCCAGCTGTTTTTACTCCATGAGCCAAGTGTAAAACGTCTTTTCGGAGCTCTTTGGGCACGTATAATTTTGAGTCTTTGTACCAAGAACCTCCTTGTTCTATTACATCAGGAGGCAGGGTGTGATTGGAGCATTCTAAAAGGCAATGGTCCCGAAGGGAATTTAAAAAGGATTCGGAAATGGGAACTTTGGCGGGTACCTCCCCCCCGGCAATAGTGGACTTAGGAATAGTTATGGGGGTAGCGCTTACGTGCGGTGGTGCGCAGCCTGCATGCGGCAGGGCAGCCGGTGGGGTTGGAGGGGTGGAATCGCCGGTTCATTGCCGTTGTGGGGGTGGCTGGGTAGCCGGTGGGGTTGGCGGAGCTTGTGTGCTGGGTAAGGTGTGCTGCTGCTGGGATCGAGTTTGCACGGCCAGTACAGGAAGGGCTCCTCTTTGCGTAGGGGTGAACAGAGAGTTGGTTGGCCTCTCGAGTTTTGCCGGGTATTGAGGTAACCGGGAGAGGGCATCTGCGAGAACGTTTTGCTTCCCAGGGACATGTTTTAGGACGAAACGAAACTGAGCAAAGAATTCCGCCCAACGTTGTTGTTTTGCCAATAGTTTATGGGACCCCGTGAGGGCAGCTAGATTTTTGTGATCGGTCCAAAACTCAAAGGGGACTTTGGACCCCTCTAAGAATTGTCTCCATAGAGTTAGTGCATGGTGAACGGCTGCTGCCTCTTTCTCCCAAATGGGCCAGTTTAATTGTGCGTGCGCAAATTTCCTCGAAAAGTAAGCGCAAGGGTGAAGGAGACCACCCGGACCTTTCTGGAGGAGAGCCCCTCCATAGCTACATCGGAGGCATCGACTTGCACGATAAACATTTGATTTGGGTCCGGGTGCTGTAGCACAGGTTCCGAAGTGAAGAGGCGTTTGAGGGCCACAAAAGCGGCTTGGCATTGATCAGTCCACAGGATTTTCGCGGAGGGTAAGGTAGCCGAGTTTGCTTTTCCTTTGGTTTTTAGCAGGTCAGTGATGGGTAGAGCCACTTGGGCGAAGTTAGGGATGAACCCTCGATAGAAGTTTGCAAATCCCAGAAACTGTTGTACTTGCTTGCGGTTGGTGGGGGGAGTCCAATCGAGAACGGACTGGACTTTGACAGGATCCATGCGAAGACCTTGGTGGGAGATTATGTATCCTAAAAACGTGAGTTTGCTTTGATGAAACTCGCATTTAGCCAGTTTTGCAAAAAGTTGGTGGTCGCGCAGGCGCTGCAGAACTTCTCGGACTAGAGCTACATGCTCTTCCATGTTTTTCGAATAAATAAGAATATCATCCAAATAAACCACCACCCCGCGATATAGCAAGTCATGAAGGATTTCGTTGATAAGTTGCATGAAGACCCCCGGGGCCCCTTTTAATCCGAATGGCATCACGAGGAATTCATACATCCCGAAACAGCTAGAGAAGGCAGTGAGGTGCTCATCCCCTTCGCGGATACGGACTCGGTAGTAGGCTTCCACCAAGTCCAATTTGGAGAATACCCGGCCCTCCTGTAACTGTCCCAAAATATCAGATATTAATGGGATAGGATAGGCGTTGGTTTGGGTAACTGCATTGAGTTTTCTGAAGTCAATGCAAAGGCGAAGGTCGCCTTCCTTCTTTCGGACGAAAAACGCGGGGGCCGAGTTCGGGGCATTCGATGGGCGAATGAACCCTCTGGCGAGGTTTTTGTCTAGGAAGTCCCGGAGAACAGTGCGCTCGGAAGCGCTCATGGGGTAAATCTTACTTTTGGTTAATGTACAATCCTTGACCACTTCAATTGCACAGTCCGAGGCCCGGTGGGGGGGCAAGGCATCACATTCTTTAAGGTTGAAAACATCCTCAAAGTCCCGGTATACGTTGGGTAGGGTTGGAGGTGCTGGGACCTCGGAGGTTAATGCTGGGACGGGCGGATATAACAGCGCAAAGCGCTGCCGATGCTGGTCGCAAGTGGGACTAGCGAAGGAGATAGTGTTTGTTTCCCAGTCAATACTGGGACTATGTCCTTTAATCCAGTTAATTCCCAAGACCACTTCAAATCGGATCGGGGCTATAGTGAAGTCTATTTGTTCCCAGTGGGAGCCAATTCCCATCGCTATCCCTATGGTGCGGTGATCAACTGGACCCCCCTGGAAATGGCTCCTGTCCATTTGGGCAAATTGGACGGGGGCTGGTAAAGCCTCAGATTCGGCTTTGAGTGCAGCAAAAGTGGCTTCGCTTATGAGAGTACGACAGCAGCCGGAGTCAATGAGTGCTTTGACGGGTAGTTGGGGGCCACCGTTATGGTGTTGTAAAACTGCATGTACGTAGACGGTGGAGTCTACTTCTTTGATTTTAGTGGGAGCATTTGGTTTAGCAGGAGGATCTGCCGAGGTCTGTGGAGACGCTCCACTCACCACAGACCGGAGCCGTTTTTTGACAAGTCAAGGGGAGATTCCAAGTTTAATGCTGGAGAATTCCATGGGTTTTCTTCATCCGAGGAGGGAAAGTTGTCCCCCAATGGGGCACTTGTAATCAGAGACCCGGCGGGGTCGTTCGTAGTAGGCAGGGAGGTTAGGTCTCCAGCATGGAGTGCAGAGGGTGTGGGTCTTCCCGGCGCTGCGCTGCGGGTGGCCGCGGTGCCTCTGCGTGGTGGACGACCTCTGGCTCGGGTTATCGTGCTGGGACGAAATAATTCAGGGCGGTGTGGGCAAACAGCTGCAAAGTGGCCCATTTCTCCGCAAGTAAGACAGGCACCTCTCTGAAATCGGGCTTCACGTTCTTGGGGTGGACGTGTAGGATTTCGTGCAACGGGCGGTGGCGCCTTGGGTTTTTGGGTGCTTTTGTCCTTGTGCTTTTGACGGACAAGAGAAATTGTGAGAGATCCCCCTCTCTGAGTTTGCTTCTCCAAATCAGTTGCTCAGACGTTGATACAGAAACAATAGATTTATTGAAGCCTTCAGGAGATGAGACAGGCACAGGTAGAAAGTTGCAAGTGAGGGGCTATACGGGTTTACAGAATATATTGACTCCAGGGCACTGGGGCACTGGGGTTCACACTTATTGTTATGGGAAGTTACAAGCTTGGCATAATACAAAACATCAGACGGATCCCAGGAAGTCTGGTGCGGCTATCACACTTCCAAGGCCGCACCGGCCTGAGGGAGTACTGGCAGGAAGAACAGCGGGGGGGAAGATACATGGGCCATCAGGCCTGGCGCCTGAGACCAGAAGGTGTGAACTGCTTTTACGAGTTCACTGATAACACCGCAGGTGATGGAAAGCAGAGACACAAAGACAGAGACCCTCACATTCTGCCCCCCTTAAGGCCCCCCTCCGAGAGGACGAGGCTTATCGGGATAAGCGAGGTGGAATTCTCGGACCAAGCGAGGAGCTGCCATGTGGGGTGCGGCCACCCATTCGTCATGAGCGGAGCCAAGGTTTTTCCAGCGAACAAAGTAAAACAGTTTCCCTTTCTTCCATTTGGAATCTAAAACCTTGGATATTTCCAAATGGGTATCCCCTCCTACTACGGTAGGAATCTCATGAGCGGGAGGGGGGTGGAACTGGGGAGCTGCTACATAAGGTTTGAGGAGGCTTATATGGAAGACTGGATGAACTCCCTTGAGAGTCTTAGGGAGACTCAGTTCCACGGTAACCTCGTTGATTACTCTGGTAATGGGGAAAGGTCCTACATAACGGTCGCTCAGTTTTTTGCAGGGGCGAAGAGAGCGGAGGTTTTTGGTGGACAGATAGACTTGCTCCCCCACCTTGAGTTCCCATCCCGGAGACCGGTGTTTGTCTGCTTGTTCCTTGTACTTGCTTTTTGCCCTTTCCAGATTTTTGAGCAACCATGGCCAGGTGGATTTAACCACCTGAATCCACTCCTGAAGATCAGGGGTAGACTGGAGCTCTGGCGAGACGGGGGCAGAACCGAAAGGGCCAAAATCCGTCCCGTATATAACTTGGAAGGGACTAAAGCCGGTAGAGGAATGAGGCGCATTGTTGTACGCATATTCGGCAAATGGCAGCAGGTCGACCCAGTCGTCCTGGTGGAAATTTACATAGCAACGCAAATAACATTCTACTACCGCATTTACTCGTTCCGTTTGACCATCCGTTTGGGGGTGATAGGCGGAAGAAAGGCCCTGTTCCTCCACTCCCATTAACTTTAGGAAAGCCCGCCAGAATTTGGCAACAAACTGGACCCCCCGGTCGGAGAGGACCTTCCTCGGATCGAGTGTAGCCTGAGGAACGTGCGTGATGAACAGTTTAGCTAAGCCCTGGGCTGAAGGAAGACCTGCACATGGAACGAAATGAACCTGTTTGGAAAAGAGGTCTGTGATAACCCAGAGAACCGTTTTCCCCCGACTTGGAGGTAGGTCGGTGATAAAATCCATGGCGATGACTTCCCAGGGACGGGAGGGGTTCTCAAGCGGTTTGAGAAGCCCCGGGGGTTTTCCCATCCGTTTCTTGGCTGTGGCGCAGGTGGGGCAGCTGCGCACATACAACTCTACATCAGATCTCATACCGGGCCACCAGAATTGCCTTCGAACCAGGTGAAGCGTTTTTTATGAAACCAAAATGACCCGCTAGCCTGGCCCCATGTACAAGTCCCAATACTTCTTTGCGAAGGGAAGATGGGACATATAGTTTCCCCCCTTGCACCCACCAAGTGTTGGTTCGTTCCAAGCCAGTGGGGAGGAGATGGTGCTCCTCCTCCTGTAAGGAGGCGTCCCGGAGTCGCTGTTGGAATGCTTCCGGGATACCTTTGAGCGTAGGGGAGGTCTCCGGTTGGCGGGCTTGGGATCGGGTGGTGACGGCCAAGCCAGGGACTTCCCCTCGCTGTTCGGGAGTGAACAGGGAGTCGACGGGGCGATCGAAATCGTTGCGATACTGGGGAAGTCGTGACAAAGCATCAGCTAGGGCATTTTCTTTGCCAGGGACATGTTTGAGGGTGAACCGGAATTTCGCAAAAAATTGGGCCCACCGAATTTGTTTGGCATTGAGTTTTCTAGCTCCCTTGAGAGCCTCAAGATTCTTGTGATCTGTGCACACTTCGAACGGCAGCTCGGCCCCCTCTAAGAAGTGTCTCCATATGGTAAGGGCATGTTTGACCGCTGCTGCTCCTTCTCCCCAAATGGCCCCAGTTGATTTCGGACTGGGAAAACTTCTTGGAGAAGTAGGCGCATGGCCTCAACCGTCCCCCCCTCATCCCTCTGCAATAGGGCCCCGCCCATGGCTACATCCGAGGCATCCACCTGCACCACGAAGGGCTTGGTGCAATCCGGGTGAGCCAAAACGGGTTCGGATGAAAAAAGTAGCTTTAAACGCTCAAAAGCTTGCTGGCACTGGGGAGACCACTGCAGACGGGCTGAGGGGAGTGCGGCGCTAGCCCCCCTGTCCTTGGTACGCAACAGGGCAGTGAGGGAAGCGCAACTTGGGCAAAGTTGGGAATGAAATTCCGGTAAAAGTTGGCAAACCCCAAAAACTGTTGAAGTTGGCGGCGGGTAGTGGGGGTTTCCCAGTCCCGCACCGCCTGGACCCTTGGCGGGGTCCATTTCCAACCCTTGGTGGGAAATCACATACCCTAGAAATGTAATAGAAGGTTGGTGGAATTCACACTTGGACACCTTAGCATACAGTTTGTGCTCCCGCAGCCGCTGGAGCACTTCTCGCACTAGGCGCACATGTTCTTCCATGGTCTCAGAGTAAATAAGAATGTCATCGAGAAATACCACCACCCCCCGAAACAGTAAATCATGCAAAACTTCATTAATTAATTGCATAAAGACACTCGGAGCCCCCGAAAGTCCGAACGGCATGACCAGGTACTCAAACATCCCAAAACAACTGGAAAAGGCCGTTTTGGGTTCGTCTCCTTCTTTGATGCGAATGCGGTGGTAGGCTTCTACCAAGTCCAGTTTGGTGAAGATTCGGCCCTCCTTTAATTGTGCTAGAAGGTCAGGAATAAGAGGGAGGGGGTAAGCATTAGACTGGGTGACTGCGTTCAGTCTGCGAAAGTCAATACACAGTCTTAAATCTCCCGTCTTTTTCTTTACAAAGAAAGCTGGGGCTGAATAAGGAGCCTTGGAGGGGCGTATGAAACCCCTCGCCAGATTGACATCCAGATAGTCTCGCAATACAGTCTTTTCACTAGGGCTCATGGGTAAACCTTTCCCTTAGACAGTTTGCCTTCCCCTACAATCTCGATGGCACAGTCCGTTTCTCTGTGGGGAGGCAGTTCGTCGCACTCTCTAACATCGAAAACATCAGTAAACTGCGAGTACTCAGAGGGTAATTGAGGAGAGACTGGGGCGGGGGACCCTACCAGTGCGGCGGCTGGAGTTCTGAGTACCCGTTCCATGTCATGCAACCCACAGGGGTTTTCGGGGAAGGAAAGCACCCGTTTAACCCAATCAATGGAGGGATTGTGTCCCCTTAACCAGTTCATCCCTAACACCACAGGGGTTACAATAGGGGCGATGGTGAAATACAACCGTTCCCAAATGTTCCCCCACGGCCATAATCACGGCTGCAGTTCTGTGGGTCACAGGGCCCCGTTTAAAGTCACTCCCGTCCATTTGGGAAAAACGGAGGGGTCCCCGGAAGCCGCTTGCGCCGGACACCCAACTTCTTGGCAGTTTTCCTCATTATCATGGTGCGGGCACACCCCGAGTCGACCAACGCGGGGACCTCTAACGGGGGACCCCCCTTTGGGTAGGGACAGATGAACACGCACAAATACATTGTCCTCTTGGGCGCTTACCATCGGTGGAGCTCCTTGCACAACGATAGGGACGGTCTGCTGCGGAGCCCCCTCTACAGCAGACCGACGGCGTTTTTTGCCGGCTGTTCCCACTCTTCCTCCTCGCTGGAAGAGGGGGACGGGGTGGTGGCTTCCGGGGAGCCGTCCGAATCAAAGACGGTATTTGTAATCCGGGACCCCGATGGGACCGTAGAGTCGGATGCCCCATCCCTGGGGGCGCGCGTGGAGAGCGGAGGGTGCGCCGGAGCGCCGGCTCAGTGGTCCACTTCTGCGGCGAGGCTGGCTGTCGGCGGCCGGTTTCGTCGGCTCGGCCTGGGGTTGGCGGGGGGGGGGTCGGACGGCCTGAGCGAGAGGGGCATTGCGATGCAAAGTGACCCTTTCCCCCGCAGATCAGGCAGACGCCGGCCTCGAACCGCTTGCGGCGTTCCGCGGCCGAGAGACCCCCGCCACCCCCTTGCCGGAGTTCCCGGCCACGGTCACCTCGGGGCCCTGGGGTCTCGCCCAAGCCGTTGCTTGGACAAGTTCAGGAGTTGTTTGCGATTCTCAATGTCAGCAGCATGGCGAACCCAACCTTCCACATCCGGGGGGTTCCCTTGCATGAAGGCCCAATGTTGGAGGTCTGGGTTGAGACCCTCCCTGAAACATTGTACCAAGGTAGCTTCACTCCAGTCCAGAATTCGGCTAGCCAGTGACTGGAACTCACTTGCATACTGCGCCACCGACTTAGTCCCTTGGCGCAGTTGCATCAGGGAGGCTTTAGCCCGCTCACCCAGAGTCGGGTCCTCAAAACGGTTTCGGAGTGCTACCATGAACTCGTCCAGGGTTCGCAGCACCGGCGAGCGGAGTTCATACTGCAACACCATCCAGGCAGCCGCCTCCCCTTGCAGTAAGGAAGCCACGTACTGCACCCGGGACTCCTCAGAAACGAAGGTTCGGCCTTGTTCCCGCATAAAAATGTCTACTTGGACCATAAAAAAGGTCAACTGGTCTCCCGACCGTCATACGTGACTTTCAGGTCCCGACGGGCCGGGGGGGCAGGGGTTGCGGGCGGAACTACCGGCGCCCCGTCTGGGGGAGCACCGGCTGGAGGTTGCAACTTCAGCGCATCTAGGGTCGTGGCCATCTCACCCATTACGCGTTGCATGATCTCCATCTGCTCCTGCATAGCCCGGCGGTCTTCCTGCCACTGCTTTCGTTCTTCCTCCATGAGGCCTCTTTGCGGGCCGGGTCCCCTTCGAGTCCCGTGCTGGGAAGGCCAACCGGCGATCCTTCGCCGCAGTCCGCGAGAGCGACCAGCCCTTGGGAGAGTCCAGCCAATAAGTAAGCCCCCGGGGACGTTCGTCCCGATCTTGGTCGGGGGCGCGACCCTTCGGTTTCTTTGGCTTGGCTCCCTCCTCCTTCGGGTCCGGCTTCTCCGGCTCGTCCGGTTCCTTGGGGGCATCGGGGCTAGGGGTGGTGTCCTCGTCGGCTGACATTCTGTCCAAAGCGGTACAGCTGCAGTCCGAGAGGCAAGGACTTGCAACTTAATGTGAGAGATCCCCCTCTCTGAGTTTGCTTCTCCAAATCAGTTGCTCAGACGTTGATACAGAAACAATAGATTTATTGAAGCCTTCAGGAGATGAGACAGGCACAGGTAGAAAGTTGCAAGTGAGGGGCTATACGGGTTTACAGAATATATTGACTCCAGGGCACTGGGGCACTGGGGTTCACACTTATTGTTATGGGAAGTTACAAGCTTGGCATAATACAAAACATCAGACGGATCCCAGGAAGGTCTGGTGCGGCTATCACACTTCCAAGGCCGCACCGGCCTGAGGGAGTACTGGCAGGAAGAACAGCGGGGGGGAAGATACATGGGCCATCAGGCCTGGCGCCTGAGACCAGAAGGTGTGAACTGCTTTTACGAGTTCACTGATAACACCGCAGGTGATGGAAAGCAGAGACACAAAGACAGAGACCCTCACAGAAATAAAGCGGTCGGCGGCTTTCCCACTTCCTCGGCCAATAGAATCCACTCTTCAAGGGTATCGGGATCACCCCGCATGTATGACCAGTTCAGAATATCAGGGTGCAGGGCTTCCCTGAAATGGTGAATTAGGGTGGCCTCGGGCCAACCCACAATTTTACTCGCCAGTCGTTGAAATTCATCGGCAAATTCTCGAACTGGAGCAGAGCCCTGTCTTAGTTGTAAGAGTTCCGCTTTGGCTCGTTCCCCCAGAAAGGGGTCTTCAAACCTCCTTCTCAGAGCAGTCATTAAGTTATTGAGGGAACGTATAGAGCGGGAGCGGGTATCGAACTGGAGGACCATCCAGTCAGCTGCTTTACCTGTCAGAGGGAAGCCACATAGCGCACCTGGCTGTCCTCCGTGGGGAAAAGTTGCCCTTGTTCTCGCATATAGCTGTCCACTTGATGCAAGAAACAAGGCAGAGTCTCGAGAGATCCGTCGTACGTAGTTCTCAATTTGAGTGCTTCCAAGGACCGGGTGCAGCTGACCCGGTTGCACGGGTGGTCCGGGTGGAGGAACAACGGGAGCTCCGGGAGGCAGGAGTGGAGCCGGCACATTAGCGGGTGGTTGGACGGGGACCCCCTGACCCGGTATTGGAGCGTGCTGTACTTGGGCTAGCAGGGCTTGTTGTAATTGTCTGTTATCCTGAAGCATACGCTCCATTAGCTCTTGGAGTTGATCAACACGGCCGGTGAGCTCTCGATTCTGGGCTCGTAAGAGGTGAACATCCTCGCTTGGGCCCCCGGTAAGATGAGGCTTGCCAGTTCGGAAACTCGTGGCCCATTGAGAGCTGTCTCCATAGAGATCCTCGTCCTCAGACTCTTCGGAGTCTCGGCGTCGGTCAGCAAGGCGGCGTGCGCGTTGGGTCGGGCGCGACGGGACAAACGCCAGGGAAAAAGAGAGACCTAGCAGTCCCTGTACAGTGTTCTTGGGGCGAGTATCCATTTTCGCCCGATCCCTATCCTTAGCGGCCAGAGCCTCGGCTGACGCCTTAGCTGCTTCAGCAGCTTCTTTCTCCTTTGCGGTCACAGCTTCGGCTGCGGCCTTAGCCGCTTCGGCGGCTTCCTTATCCGCAAGAACTTTGGCGTTCTCAAGTCTCAAGGCAGCGTCTGCCGTAACACGCGGTAAAAGCTCTGTTTCCAGGAGTGTGAGTATGGGGTCGTATTCCCCTGCCGAAGCATGGTTGTATACCTGCCAGCGCGGGTGCCTCGGCTCCAAATGTCGAGGTCAAACATTGAGCCAAGGTGGCCACGCGGGTGTCCTTTGTACATTCCACAAGGAGAAGAGCGGTGCGAATAGCGACCCGCTTGGCTTCAGCTTGACAGCTGGCCGCATCAGGTATTAGGGGAAAACCCTCCTGCGGGGCACCTGCCATGGCAGCGTTTCCCAGGGTAACAGAGGGAAAAGTCCCCCGAGAAATAAGGTTGTCCAAAAGTCAGTTAGTACTTGTAAGTCCTCAGTTGCCAACCAGGCATCGTCCAGTAATTGATCCAAATCCTGAAGATCTAAACGAGTATTAGTATCCTCAGACGTCAACATCCAGAGAACCCCTCTTAGAGATTGCCACTGTTCCTGTACCAGTCCCCTCAAGCGGCAAACCTCTCGGGTAGTTCGAAAAAGTTCAGTGACTATGTCCTGTAACAAGGTGGGATCCTCCGGAGAGGAATCCAGGGTAGTAGGTCACTCGGAGAGCCTCCCAGCTCCCATCCAAGTGGCAGGCGAACCCCCCTCGGGCTCCAACCTGGCTAGTAGTATAATGAAGAAGGTGAGATAGCTGCCATAATGTCAGCTA
>NW_026612344.1:12500-17500 GCF_029931775.1 Euleptes europaea | reverse complement strand
CGTAAGCGTAAGGGTTAGGTTAGATTTAGGGTTAGAGTTAGGGTTAGAGTAAGGGTTCGGGTTCGGGTTAGGGTTCGGGTTAGGGTTAGGGTTAGGGTTAGGGATAGGGAAAGGGATAGGGATAGTGATAGGGATAGTGATAGAGTTAGGGATAGGGATAGGGATAGGGATAGGGATAGGGATAGGGATAGGGATAGGGATAGGGATAGGGATAGGGATAGGGATAGGGATAGGGATAGGGATAGGGATAGGGATTGGGATAGGGATAGGGATAGGGATAGGGATAGGGTTAGGGATAGGGATAGGGTTAGGGATGAGGTTAGGGTAAGCGTAAGCGTATGGGTGAGGGCTAGGTTAGATTTAGGGTTAGAGTTCGGGTTAGAGTAAGAGTAAGGGTTCGGGTTAGGGTTAGGGTTAGGGTAAGGGTTAGGGTTAGGGTAAGGTTTAGGGTTAGGGTTAGGGTTAGGGTTTTGGTTAGGGTTAATGTTAGGGATAGTGTTAGGGTTAGGGTTAGGGTTAGGGTTAGGGTCAGGGTCAGTGTCAGGGTCAAGGATAGGGATAGGGATAGGGATAGGGATAGGGATAGGGCTAGGGATAGGGCTAGGGATAGGGATAGGGATAGGGATAGGGATAGGGATAGGGATAGGGATAGGGATAGGGATAGGGATAGGGATAGGGATAGGGATAGGGATAGGGATAGGGATAGGGATAGGGATAGGGATAGGGATAGGGTTCGGGTTCGGGTTCTGGTTGGGGTTAGGGTTAGGATTAGGGTTAGGGTTTGGGTTTGGGTTTGGGTTGTTAGGTTAGAGTTAGGATTAGAGTTAGGATTAGGGTTAGGGTTTGGTGTTAGGGTTAGGGTCAGGGTTAGGGTAAGGGTGAGGGTGAGGGTGAGGGTGAGGGTGAGGGTGAGGGTGAGTGTGAGGGTGAGGGTGAGGGTTAGGGTTATGGTTAGGGATAGGGATAGGGATAGGGTTAGGGTTAGGGATGGGGTTAGGGTAAGCGTACGCGTAAGGGTTAGGGTTAGGTTAGATTTCGGGTTAGAGTTAGGGTTAGAGTAAGGGTAAGGGTTAGGGTTAGGGATAGGGTTAGGGTTAGGGTTAGGGTTAGGGTCAGGGTCAGGGTAAGGGTCAAGGTCAGGGATAGGGATAGGGATAGGGATAGGGATAGGGATAGGGATAGGGATAGGGATAGGGATAGGGATAGGGATAGGGATAGGGATAGGGATAGGGATAGGGATAGGGATAGGGATAGGGATAGGGATAGGGATAGGGATAGGGATAGGGATAGGGATAGGGATAGGGATAGGATTCGGGTTCGGGTTAGGATTGGGGTTAGGATTAGTGTTAGGGTTAGGATTAGTGTTAGGGTTTGGGTTTGGGTTTGGGTTTGGGTTAAGGTTAGGTTAGAGTTAGGATTAGAGTTAGGGTTAGGGTTAGGGTTAGGGTGAGGTTGAGGGTGAGGGTGAGGGTGAGGGTGAGGGTGAGGGTGAGGGTGAGGGTGAGGGTTAGGTTTAGGGTTTGGGTTTGGGTTAGGGTCAGTGTTAGAGTTAGGGTTAATGTTAGGGTTAGGGTTAGGGTTTGGTTTTAGGGTTCGGGTCAGGGTCAGGGTTAGGGATAGGGATAGGGATAGGGATAGGGAAAGCGATAGGGATAGGGATAGGGATAGGGATAGGGATAGGGATAGGGATAGGGATAGGGATAAGGATAGGGATAGGGATAGGGATAGGGATAGGGATAGAGATAGGGTTAGGGTTAGGGTTAGGGTTAGTGTTAGGGTTAGGGTTAGGGTTAGGGTTAGGGTTAGGGTGAGGGTGAGGGTTAGCGTTAGGGTGAGAGTGAGGGTTAGAGTTAGGGTTAGGTTTAGGGTTAGGGTTAGGGTTAGGGTTTGGGGTTAGGGTTAGGGTTAGGGTTAGGGTTAGGGTCAGGTTCTGGTGCAGGTTGTCACGGATCGGGCCTTTAAGTGCCTACACTCTTTGAAAGGATCCCTTCCTAAGAAGGGACTACAGCGACTTTATTAGGTAGCTCTTGATAGAGCTGACCTTGAGAGTATTCCATCAGCCTGTCAGCATTACACAGACTTTCATTATACATTACACAAACCTCTGCAGTGGCCCAGTTTGCATGATGTGTACTAGCTCTATATGGAATAAATCCCGAACATGTTCACAAAATACCTTAGTTAAGTCATTGAACATGACAGGGTTAGGGTTAGGGTTAGGGTGAGGGTTAGGGTTAGGGTGAGGGTTAGGGTTAGGGTTAGTGTTAGGGTTTGGGTTAGGGTTAGGGTTAGGGTTAGGGTTCGGGTTCGGGTTTGGGTTAGGGTTAGGGTTAGGGTTAGGGTTAGGGTTAGGGTTAGGGTTAAGGTTAGGGTTATGGTTAGGGTTAGGGTTAGGTTTAGGGTAAGGGTAAGGGTTAGGGTTAGGGTAAGGGTTTTGTTTAGGGTGAGGTTTAGGGTTAGGGTTAGGGTTAGTCATGAGGATAGGGATAGTGTTAGTCATGAGGATAGGGATAGGGATAGGGATAGGGATAGGGATAGGGATAGGGATAGGGATAGGGATAGGTATAGGGATAGGGATAGGGATAGGGATAGGGATAGGGATAGGGATAGGGATAGGGATAGGGATAGGGATAGGGTTAGGGATAGGATTAGGGTAAGCGTAAGCGTAAGCGTAAGGGTTAGGTTAGATTTAGGGTTAGAGTTAGGGTTAGAGTAAGGGTTCGGGTTCGGGTTAGGGTTCGGGTTAGGGTTAGGGTTAGGGTTAGGGTTAGGGATAGGGAAAGGGATAGGGATAGCGATAGGGATAGTGATAGAGTTAGGGATAGCGATAGGGATAGGGATAGGGATAGGGATAGGGATAGGGATAGGGATAGGGATAGGGATAGGGATAGGGATAGGGATAGGGATAGGGATAGGGATAGGGATAGGGATAGGGATAGGGATAGGGATAGGGATAGGGATAGGGATTGGGATAGGGATAGGGATAGGGTTAGGGTTAGGGATAGGGTTAGGGATGGGGTTAGGGTAAGCGTAAGCGTATGGGTTAGGGCTAGGTTAGATTTAGGGTTAGAGTTCGGGTTAGAGTAAGAGTAAGGGTTCGGGTTAGGTTTAGGGTAAGGGTTAGGGTTAGGGTAAGGTTTAGGGTTAGGGTTAGGGTTAGGGTTAGGGTTTTGGTTAGGGTTAATGTTAGGGATAGGGTTAGGGTTTGGGTTAGGGTTAGGGTTAGGGTTAGGGTCAGTGTCAGGGTCAGGGTCAGGGATAGGGATAGGGATAGGGATAGGGATAGGGATAGGGATAGGGATAGGGATAGGGATAGGGATAGGGATAGGGATAGGGATAGGGATAGGGATAGGGATAGGGATAGGGATAGGATTCGGGTTCGGGTTAGGATTGGGGTTAGGATTAGTGTTAGGGTTAGGATTAGTGTTAGGGTTTGGGTTTGGGTTTGGGTTTGGGTTAAAGTTAGGTTAGAGTTAGGATTAGAGTTAGGGTTAGGGTTAGGGTTAGGGTTAGGGTTAGGGTTAGGGTTAGGGTTAGGGTTAGGGTTAGGGTTAGGGTTAGGGTTAGGGTTAGGATAAGGTATAGGGTTAGGGTTAGGGTTAGGCTTAAAGTTAGGGATAGGGTTAGGGTGAGGGTGAGGGTGAGGGTGAGGGTGAGGGTGAGGGTGAGGGTGAGGGTGAGGGTGAGGGTGAGGGTGAGGGTTAGGGTTTGGGTTAGGGTCAGTGTTAGAGTTAGGGTTAATGTTAGGGTTAGGGTTAGGGTTTGCTGTTAGGGTTAGGGTCAGTGTTAGGGATAGGGATAGGGATAGGGATAGGGATAGGGATAGGGATAGGGATAGGGATAGGGATAGGGATAGGGATAGGGATAGGGATAGGGATATAGATGGGGTTAGTGTTAGGGTGAGGGTGAGGGTGAGGGTCAGGTTGAAGGTGAAGGTGAGGGTTAGAGTTAGGGTTAGGGTTAGGGATAGGGATAGGGTTAGGGTTAGGGTTAGGGTTAGGGTTAGGGTTAGGGTTAGGGTTAGGGTTTGGGGTTAGGGTTAGGGTTAGGGTTAGGGTCAGGTTCTGGTGAAGGTTGTCGTGGATCGGGCCTTTAAGTGCCTACAGTCTTTGAAAGGATCCCTTCCTAAGAAGGGACTAGAGCGACTTTATTAGGTAGCTGTTGATAGAGCTGACCTTGAGAGTATTCCATCAGCCTTGTCAGCATTACACAGACTTTCATTATACATTACACAAACCTCTGCAGTGGCCTAGTTTGCATGATGTGTACTAGCACTATATGGAATTAATCCCGAACATGTTCACAAAATACCATAGTTAGGTCATTGACCATGACAGGGTTAGGGTTAGGGTTAGGGTTAGCGTTAGCGTTAGGGTTAGGGTTAGGGTTAGGGTTAGGGTTAGGGTTAGGGTTAGGGTTAGGGTTAGGGTTAGGGTTAGGGTTTGGGTTTGGGTTTGGGTTGGGGTTAGGGTTAGGGTTAGGGTTAGGGTTAAGGATAGGGTTATGGTTAGGGTAAGGGTTAGGGTTAGGGTAAGGGTAAGGGTTAGGGTTAGGGTTAGGGTTAGGGTTAGGGTTAGGGTTAGGGTTAGGGTTAGGGTTAGGGTTAGGGTTAGGGTTAGGTTAGATGTAGGGTTAGAGTTAGGGTTAGAGTAAGGGTAAGGGTTAGGGTTAGGGTTAGGGATAGGGATAGGGATAGGGATAGGGATAGGGATAGGGATAGGGACAGGGATAGTGATAGTGATAGGGATAGGGATAGGGATAGGGATAGGGATAGGGATAGGGATAGGGATAGGGATAGGGATAGGGATAGGGATAGGGATAGGGTTAGGGATAGGGATAGGGATAGGGATAGGGTTAGGGTTAGGGTTAGGGTTAGGGATAGGATTAGGATTAGGATTAGGATTAGGGTAAGCGTAAGCGTAAGCGTAAGGGTTAGGGTTAGGTTAGATGTAGGGTTAGAGTTAGGGTTAGAGTAAGGGTAAGGGTTAGGGTTAGGGATA
>NW_026612344.1:0-7500 GCF_029931775.1 Euleptes europaea | reverse complement strand
AGGGTAAGGGTTCGGGTTCGGGTTAGGGTTAGGGTTAGGGTTGGGTTAGGGATAGGGATAGGGATAGGGATAGCGATAGTGATAGGGATAGGGATAGTGATAGATTTAGGGATAGGGATAGGTAGGGATAGGGATAGGGTTAAGGATAGGAATAGGACAGGGATAGGGATAGGGATAGGGATAGGGATAGGGAAAGGGATAGGGATAGGGATAGGGATAGGGATAGGGATAGGGTGCGGGTTCGGGTTCGGGTTCTGGTTGGGGTTAGGGTTAGGATTAGGGTTAGGGTTTGGGTTTGGGTTTGGTTTGGGTTGTTAGGTTAGAGTTAGGATTAGAGTTAGGATTAGGGTAAGGGTTTGGTGTTAGGGTTAGGGTCAGGGTCAGGGTAAGAGTGAGGGTGAGGGTGAGGGTGAGGGTGAGGGTGAGTGTGAGGGTGAGGGTTAGAGTTAGGGTTAATGTTGGGGTTAGGGTTAGGGTTAGGGTTTGGTGTTAGGGTTAGGATCAGGGTCAGGGTCAGGGTCAGGGTCAGGGTCAGGGTCAGGGATAGGGATAGGGATAGGGATAGGGATAGGGATAGGGATAGGGATAGCGATAGGGAAAGGGATAGGGATAGGGATAGGGATAGGGATAGGGATAGGGATAGGGATAGGGATAGGGATAGGGATAGGGATAGGGATAGGGATAGGGATAGGGATAGGGATAGGGATAGGGATAGGGATAGGGATAGGGATAGGGATAGGGATAGGGTTAGGGTTAGAGTTAGGGTTAGGGTTAGTGTTAGGGATAGGGTTCGGGTTAGGGTTAGGGTTAGGGGAAGTGTTAGGGTTAGGGTTACGGTTAGGGTTTGCGTTAATGTTAGTGATAGGTTTAGGGTTAGGGTTTGGGTAAGGGTTAGGGTTAGGGTTAGGGTTAGGGTTAGGGTTAGGGTGAGGGTGAGGGTGAGGGTGAGGGTGAGGGTGAGGGTGAGGGTGAGGGTGAGGGTGAGGGTGAGGGTGAGGGTGAGGGTGAGGGTGAGGGTGAGGGTGAGGGTGAGGGTGAGGGTGAGGATGAGGGTAAGGGTTAGGGTTAGGGTTAGGGTTAGATTGGGATAGGGATAGGGATAGGGATAGGAATAGGGATAAGGAAGGGTGGGGGTAGAGATAGGGTTCGGGTTCGGGTTCGGGTTCGGGTTCGGGTTCGGGTTAGGGTTAGGGTTAGGGTTAGGGTTAGGGTTAGGGATAGGGATAGGGAAAGGGTTCGGGTTCGGGTTCGGGTTAGGGTTAGGGTTAGGGTTAGGGTTAGTGTTAGGGTTAGGGTTAATGTTAGGGATAGGGTTAGGGTTAGGGTTAGGGTTAGGGCCAGGGTCAGGGTCAAGGTCAGGGGTCAGGGATAGGGATAGGGATAGGGATAGGGGATAGGGATAGGGATAGGATTGGGATAGGGATAGGGATAGGGATAGGGATAGGGATAGGGATAGGGATAGGGATAGGGATAGGGATAGGGATAGGGATAGGGATAGGGATGGGGATGGGGATGGGGTTAGTGTAAGCGTAAGCGTAAGGTTTAGGGTTAGGTTAGATTTAGGGTTAGAGTTAGGGTTAGAGTAAGGTAAGGGTTCGGGTTCGGGTTCGGGTTCGGGTTAGGGTTAGGTTAGGGTTAGGGTTAGGGTTAGGGTTAGGGTTAGGGTTAATGTTTGGGGATAGGGTTAGGGTTAGGGTTAGGGTTAGGGCCAGGGTCAGGGTCAGGGTCAAGATCAGGGTCAGGGATAGGGATAGGGATAGGGATAGGGATAGGGATAGGGATAGGGATAGGGATAGGGATAGGGATAGGGATAGGGATAGGGACAGGGATAGGGATAGGGATAGGAATAGGGATAGGGATAGGGATAGGATTGGGGTTAGGATTAGTGTTAGGGTTAGGATTAGTGTTAGGGTTTGGGTTTGGGATTGGGTTAAGGTTAGCTTAGAGTTCGGATTAGAGTTAGGGTTAAGGTTAAGGTTAAGTTTAGGGTTACGGTTAGGGTTAGGGTTAGGGTAAGGGTTAGGGTTAGGGTTAGGCCTAATGTTAGGGATAGGGTTAGGGTTAGGGTTAGGGTTAGGGTTAGGGTTAGGGTTAGGGTTAGGGTTAGGGTTAGGGTTAGGGTTAGGGTTAGGGTGAGGTTGAGGGTGAGGGTGAGGGTGAGGGTGAGGGTGAGGGTGAGGGTTAGGGTTAGGGTTAGGGTTTGGGTTAGGGTCAGTGTTAGAGTTAGGGTTAATGTTAGGGTTAGGGTTAGTGTTTGGTGTTAGGGTTAGGGTCAGGGTCAGGGTCAGGGTCAGGGATAGGGATAGGGATAGAGATAGGGATAGGGATAGGGATAGGGATAGGGATAGGGATAGGGATAGGGATAGGGATAGGGATAGGGATAGGGATAGGGATAGGGATAGGGATAGGGATAGGGATAGGGATAGGGATAGGGATAGGGATAGGGATAGGGTTAGGATTAGGGTTAGGGTTAGGGTTAGGGTTAGGGTTAGCGTGAGGGTGAGGGTGAGGGTTAGAGTTAGGGTTAGGGTTAGGGTTAGGGTTAGGGTTTGGGGTTAGGGTTAGGGTTAGGGTTAGGGTCAGGTTCTGGTGAAGGTTGTCGCGGATCGGGCCTTTAAGTGCCTACACTCTTTGAAAGATCCCTTCCTAAGAAGGGACTAGAGCGACTTTATTAGGTAGCTCTTGATAGAGCTTACCTTGACAGTATTCCATCAGCCTGTCAGCATTACACAGACTTTCATTATACATTACACAAACCTCTGCAGTGGCCCAGTTTGCATGATGTGTACTAGCTCTATATGGAATTAATCCCGAATATGTTCACAAAATACCATAGTTAAGTCATTGACCATGACAGGGTTAGGGTTAGTGTTAGGGTTTGGGTTAGGGTTAGGGTTAAGGTTAGGGTTCGGGTTCGGGTTCGGGTTTGGGTTAGGGTTAGGGTTAGGGTTAGGGTTAGGGTTAAGGTTAGGGTTATGGTTAGGGTAAGGGTTAGGGTAAGGTTAAGGTTAGGGTTAGGGTTAGGGTTAGGTTTTTGGTTAGGGTTAGGTTTAGGGTTAGGGTTAGGGTTAGTCATGAGGATAGGGATAGGGATAGGGATAGGGATAGGGATAGGGATAGGGATAGGGATAGGGATAGGGATAGGGATAGGGATAGGGATAGGGATAGGGATAGGGATAGGGATAGGGATAGGGATAGGGATAGGGATAGGGATAGGGATAGGGATAGGGTAAGCGTAAGCGGTAAGCGTAAGCGTAAGGGTTAGGTTAGATTTAGGGTTAGAGTTAGGGTTAGAGTAAGGGTTCGGGTTCGGGTTCGGGTTTGGGTTAGGGTTAGGGTTAGGGTTAGGGTTAGGGATAGGGATAGGGATAGCGATAGCGATAGGGATAGTGATAGAGTTAGGGATAGGGATAGGGATAGGGATAGGGATAGGGATAGGGATAGGGATAGGGATAGGGATAGGGATAGGGATAGGGATAGGGATAGGGATAGGGATAGGGATAGGGATAGGGATAGGGATCGGGTTCGGGTTCGGGTTCTGGTTGGGGTTGGGGTTAGGGTTAGGATTAGGGTTAGGGTTAGGGTTTGGTTTTGGTTTGGGTGAAGGTTAGGTTAGATTTAGGATTAGAGTAAGGATTAGGGTTAGGTTTTGGTGTTAGGGTTAGGGTGAGGGTGAGGGTGAGGGTGAGGGTGAGGTCGAGGGTGAGGGTGAGGGTGAGGGTGAGGGTTAGGGTTAGGGTTAGGGTTAGGGTTAGGGTTAGGGTTAGGGTTAGGGTTAGGTTAGGGTTAGTGTTAATGTTAGGGTTAATGTTAGGGTTAGGTTTAGGGTCAGGGTCAGGGTTAGGGGTAGGGTTAGGGTTAGGCATGAGGATAGGGTTAGGGATAGGGATAGGGATAGGGATAGGGATAGGGATAGGGATAGGGATAGGGATAGGGATAGGGATAGGGATAGGGATAGGGATAGGGATAGGGATAGGGATAGGGATAGGGATAGGGATAGGGATAGGGATAGGGATAGGGATAGGGATAGGGATGGGGTTAGTGTAAGCGTAAGCGTAAGGGTTAGGGTTAGGTTAGATTTAGGGTTAGAGTTAGGGTTAGAGTAAGGTAAGGGTTCGGGTTAGGGTTAGGGTTAGGGTTAGTGTTAGGGTTAGGGTTAATGTTAGGGATAGGGTTAGGGTTAAGGTTAGGGTTAGGGCCAGGGTCAGGGTCAAGGTCAGGGTCAGGGATAGGGATAGGGATAGGGATAGGGATAGGGATAGGGATAGGGATTGGGATAGGGATAGGGATAGGGATAGGGATAGGGATAGGATAGGGATAGGGATAGGGATAGGGATAGGGATAGGGATAGGGATAGGGATAGGGATAGGGATAGGGATAGGGATAGGGATGGGGATGGGGATGGGGATGGGGATAGTGTAAGCGTAAGCGTAAGGTTAGGGTTAGGTTAGATTTAGGGTTAGAGTAAGGTAAGGGTTCGTGTTAGGGTTAGGGTTAGGGTTAGGGTTAGTGTTAGGGTTAGGGTTAATGTTTGGGATAGGGTTAGGGTTAGGGGTTAGGGTTAGGTCCAGGGTCAGGGTCAGGGTCAAGGTCAGGGTCAGGGATAGGGATAGGGATAGGGATAGGGATAGGGATAGGGATAGGGATAGGGATAGGGATAGGGATAGGGATAGGGATAGGGATAGGGATAGGGATAGGGATAGGGATAGGGATAGGGATAGGGATAGGGATAGGGATAGGGATAGGGATAGGGATAGGGATAGGGATAGGATTCGGATTCGGGTTAGGATTGGGGTTAGGATTAGTGTTAGGGTTAGGATTAGTGTTAGGGTGTGGGTTTGGGATTGGGATTGGGATTGGGTTAAGGTTAGGTTAGAGTTAGGATTAGAGTTAGGGTTAGGGTTAGGGTTAGGGTGAGGGTTAGGGTTAGGGTTAGGGTAAGGGTTAGGGTTAGGGTTAGGCTTAATGTTAGAGATAGGGTTAGGTTTAGGGTTAGGGTTAGTGTTAGGGTGAGGTTGAGGGTGAGGGTGAGGGTGAGGGTGAGGGTGAGGCTTAGGGTTAGGGTTTGATTTAGGGTCAGTGTTAGAGTTACGGTTAATGTTGGGGTTAGGGTTAGTGTTTGGTGTTGGGGTTAGGGTCAGGGAAAGGGTCAGGTCAGGGATAGGCATAGGGATAGGGATAGGGATAGGAATAGGGATAGGGATAGGGATAGGGATAGGGATAGGGATAGGGATACAGTTAGGGTTAGGATTAGGGTTAGGGTTAGGGTTAGGGTTAGCGTGAGGGTGAGGGTGAGGGTTAGCGTTAAGGTTAGGGTTAGGGTTAGGGTTAGGGTTTGGGGTTAGGGTTAGGGTTAGGGATAGGGTCAGGTTCTGGTGAAGGTTGTCACGGATCGGGCATTTAAGTGCCTACACTCTTTGAAAGGATCCCTTCCTAAGAAGGGACTAGAGCGACTTTGTTAGGTAGCTCTTGATAGAGCTGACCTTGAGAGTATTCCATCAGCCTGTCAGCATTACACAGAATTTAATTATACATTACACAAACCTCTGCAGTGGCCCAGTTTGCATGATGTGTACTAGCTCTATATGGAATTAATCCCGAACATGTTCACAAAATACCATAGTTAAGTCATTGACCATGACAGGGTTACGGTTAGGGTTAGGGTGAGGGTGAGGGTTAGGGTTAGGGTTAGTGTTAGGGTTTGGGGTTAGGGTGAGGGTTAAGGTTAGGGTTCGGGTTCGGGTTTGGGTTAGGGTTAGGGTTAGGGTTAGGGTTAGGGTTAGGGTTAGGGTTAAGGTTAGGGTTATGGTTAGGGTAAGGGTAAGGGTTAGGGAAAGGGTAAGGGTTAGGGTTAGGGTTAGGGTTAGGGTTAGGGTTAGGGTTAGGGTTAGGGTTAGGGTTAGGGTTAGTCATGAGGATAGGGATAGGGATAGGGATAGGGATAGGAATAGGGATAGGGATAGGGATAGGGATAGGGATAGGGATAGGGATAGGGATAGGGATAGGGATAGGGATAGGGATAGGGATAGGGATAGGGATAGGGATAGGGATAGGGATAGGGATAGGGATAGGGATAGGGATAGGGATAGGGATAGGGATAGTGAAAGAGTTAGGGATAGGGATAGGGATAGGGATAGGGATAGGGATAGGGATAGGGATAGAGTTAGGGATAGGGATAGGGATAGGGATAGGGATAGGGATAGGGATAGGGGATAGGGATAGGGATAGGGATAGGGATAGGGATAGGGATAGGGATAGGGATAGGGTGCGGGTTCGGGTTCTGGTTGGGGTTGGGGTTGGGGTTAGGGTTAGGGTTAGGATTAGGGTTAGGGTTTGGTTTGGGTTTGGGTTTGGGTTTGGGTTAAGGTTAGGTTAGAGTCAGGAATAGAGTTAGGATTAGGGTTAGGTTTTGGTGTTAGGGTTAGGGTTAGGGTGAGGGTGAGGGTGAGGTGAGGGTGAGGGTGAGGGTGAGGGTGAGGGTGAGGGTGAGGGTGAGGGTGAGGGTTAGGGTTAGGGTTAGGGTTAGTGTTAGTGTTAGAGTTAGGGTTAATGTTAGGGTTAGGTTTAGGGTCAGGGTCAGGGTTTTGGTTAGGGTTAGGTTTAGGGTTAGGGTTAGGGTTAGTCATGAGGATAGGGGATAGGGATAGGGATAGGGATAGGGATTGGGATAGGGATAGGGATAGGGATAGGGATAGGGATAGGGATAGGGATAGGGATAGGGATAGGGATAGGGATAGGGATAGGGATAGGGATAGGGATAGGGATAGGGATAGGGATAGGGATAGGGATAGGGATAGGGATAGGGATAGGGATAGGGATAGGGATAGGGATAGGGATAGGGATAGGGATAGGGATAGGGATAGGGATAGGGATAGGATTAGGGTAAGCGTAAGCTTAAGCGTAAGGGTTAGGTTAGATTTAGGGTTAGAGTTAGGGTTAGAGTAAGGGTTCGGGTTGGGGTTTGGGTTAGGGTTAGGGTTAGGGTTAGGGATAGGGATAGGGATAGTGATAGAGTTAGGGATAGGGATAGGGATAGGGATAGGGATAGGGATAGGGATAGGGATAGGGATAGGGATAGGGATAGGGATAGGGATAGGGATAGGGATAGGGATAGGGATAGGGATACGGTTCGGGTTCGGGTTCGGGTTCTGGTTGGGGTTGGGGTTAGGGTTAGGATTAGGGTTAGGGTTTGGTTTGGGTTTGGGTTTGGGTTAAGGTTAGGTTAGAGTTAGGATTAGAGTTAGGATTAGGGTTTGGTTTTGGTGTTAGGGTGAGGGTGAGGGTGAGGGTGAGGGTGAGGGTGAGGGTGAGGGTGAGGGTGAGGGTGAGGGTGAGGGTGAGGGTGAGGGTTAGGGTTAGGGTTAGGGTTAGGGTTAGTGTTAGAGTTAGGGTTAATGTTAGGGTTAGGTTTAGGGTCAGGGTCAGGGTTTTGGTTAGGGTTAGGGTTAGGGTTAGGGTTAGTCATGAGGATAGGGATAGGGATAGGGATAGGGATAGGGA
>NW_026612343.1:0-22074 GCF_029931775.1 Euleptes europaea | reverse complement strand
GATTCCAAGACGCAGCATCCCCCATCATAGAAGAGCTCCTCCACTTCCACGACCACGCACTTATAATCGTATTCCTTATCAGCGCCTTCGTCCTATATATTATCTCTCTTATAATAACAACCACACTAACGCACACTAACACAATAGATGCCCAAGCAGTTGAAATAATCTGAACAGTCCTGCCGTCTATCATTCTAATCATAATTGCACTGCCGTCCTTACGAATCCTGTACCTAATAGATGAGATTAACAACCCACACCTAACAATTAAGGCCCTTGGACACCAATGATATTGAAGCTACGAATACACAGACTATGAAAACCTAACATTTGACTCCTATATGACCCCAACAACAGACCTGTGATCAGGGGCCATTCGACTACTAGAGACAGACCACCGAATAGTTGTACCCGTAGAGTCCCCGATCCGCATGTTAATTTCAGCCGAAGACGTCCTTCACTCTTGAGCCGTCCCCTCACTAGGCATTAAAACCGATGCAATCCCTGGGCGACTAAACCAGACAACATTTACTACAGCTTCCCCAGGCCTATTTTACGGCCAGTGCTCAGAAATCTGCGGGTCAAACCACAGCTTTATGCCCATTGTAGTAGAAGCCACCACCCTAGACAACTTCGAATTATGGTCTAACATGATACTTCAATCTTTAAGAAGCTTTACATAATAGCATTGGCCTTTTAAGCCAAAGATTGGAACAATAACCACTTAAAGACGTGCCCCAACTAAACCCCGCTCCGTGACTTATAATTATGTTAACCGTATGGTTTATCACCCTCCTTATAATAAAACCAAAGCTGTTAAAACACCAGATAGCCAACCAACCAACTACAAAACCCCTAAGCACCCAGCCCCCATGCTGATCCTGATTATGATGTTAAACCTATTCGACCAATTCGCAACCCCACAGATAATAGGAGTCCCATTAATCCTGCTTGCCCTACTGGCCCCAACAACACTATTTCACTCACAAACACATCTAATACCAAGCCGCACATGGGCACTAAAACTATGACTAATAAAAACCGCCACAAAACAACTAATATCCCCAATCAGTAAGACAGGACACCCCTGAGCACTGCTTCTATTAACAATTTTGTTATACCTATTAACAATCAACCTGCTAGGGCTATTACCATACACATTTACCCCCACCACACAACTATCCATAAACATAAGCCTGGCCCTACCAATATGACTATTTACAGTACTTGTTGGGCTTTGAAACCAGCCCACCGCCTCCATCGGACACCTACTACCCATGGGCACACCCACCCCGCTAGTTCCAATTTTAGTAATTATCGAAACAGCTAGCCTATTAATTCGACCCCTAGCCCTGGGGGTGCGTCTTACTGCAAACCTAACTGCAGGACACCTGTTAATCCAACTTATCTCAACAGCCACACTTGTATTAATGCCATTAATACCATCAGTATCAGTGCTAACCTCAGTCACCCTCCTATTGTTAACCGCCCTAGAAGTCGCTGTTGCAATGATCCAAGCATATGTATTCGTACTATTATTAAGTCTCTACCTACAAGAAAACGTTTAATGACCCACCAAGCCCACAGCTTCCACATAGTAGACCAAAGCCCATGGCCCCTAACAGGGGCCATTGCAGCCTTATTAATAACCTCTGGGCTCGCAATATGGTTCCACTTTGGCTCAAATACATTAATAACCATCGGCCTTACCACTATACTATTAACAATACTGCAATGATGACGAGATGTTGTTCGGGAAGGAACCTACCAAGGCCACCACACCCACCAAGTTCAACAGGGACTTCGTTATGGCATAATTTTATTCATTGCCTCAGAGGTTTTCTTTTTCATCGGGTTCTTTTGAGCATTCTATCACTCAAGCCTTGCACCTACACCAGAGCTTGGAGGTTGTTGACCCCCAAGCGGAATTACTCCCCTAAACCCGTTTGAAGTTCCCCTACTTAATACCGCAGTACTACTGGCATCAGGTGTTACAGTAACCTGAGCCCACCATTCAATCATAGGAGGAGAACGAAAAGAGGCCATACAGGCCCTAGTGCTTACAATCATACTGGGGGCCTACTTTACACTACTACAGGCTATAGAATATCTGGAGGCCTCTTTCACAGTAGCAGACGGAGCCTATGGCACCACCTTTTTTGTGGCCACTGGCTTCCACGGACTACATGTAATCATTGGGACTAGCTTCCTAGTAGTCTGCCTGCTACGCCAAATAAAATTCCACTTCACCACTGACCACCACTTTGGATTCGAAGCGGCCGCATGATACTGACACTTTGTAGACGTTGTTTGACTCTTCCTTTACATCTCAATCTATTGATGAGGTTCATAACTTCCTTAGTATTTAAAAGTACAGGTGACTTCCACTCACAAAGCCTTAGCTCATAATTAACCCTAAGAGGAAGTAATAAACATTATAATAGTAACTCTAATATCCACCGCACTAACCGCCGCCCTAATCATCATTAGCTTTTGACTACCACAAGCCACCCCTGACACAGAAAAATTGTCCCCATACGAATGCGGCTTTGACCCAGTCGGTTCAGCACGACTACCTTTCTCATTGCGATTTTTTCTAGTCGCTATCTTATTCCTACTTTTTGACCTAGAAATCGCCCTACTCCTACCAACCCCGTGAGCTATTAACTTACCCTCCCCCAATTCAACCCTTATATGAACTACAACAATTATCACCCTACTAGCCCTGGGCCTAGTCTATGAGTGATCCCAAGGAGGACTAGAATGAGCAGAATATAGAGGCTAATCTAAAGCAAGATCACTAATTTCGACTTAGTACATCCCAAAATAATGGGGCCACTAACTATGCTACCTCAACACCTACTGATACTAGCCATCTTTACCCTAAGCCTTATAGGACTAGCACTCCACCGTAAACATCTTGTATCTGCCCTTCTATGCATCGAGGGCCTGCTTTTAAGCCTATTTATTGGACTTAGTGCTATCTCCTTAACCCAACACCTGTCAACCACTGCCACCCTTCCAATTACCCTCTTGACCATGTCCGCATGTGAGGCAGGAGCAGGACTGGCCCTATTAGCTGCATCCTCCCGCACTCACGCAACAGACCACCTAAAAACCATAAGCCTATTAAAATGCTAAAACTAACCATAGCAACAGTAATACTAGTCCCAACCGCCCTTTTAGCCCCAACTAAATACACCTTCCACATTTATACGGCCCTATCTATAACAACAACACTCCTATTAATAGGACAATTAAACGCCCCCACACTAACAAAAATCTGACATGTCAACACATGGATAACACTCGACCAATTCTCAACCCCCCTGACTATTCTTTCATCCTGATTGCTCCCACTTATAGTAGTAGCAAGCCAAAGCCACATGGCCAAAGAGCCTCAGTCCCGACAACGCCTGTTCTTATCAACCTGTGCTCTGCTACAAACCACCCTAATTCTAACATTCGCCTCAAACAACTTAATACTATTCTACCTGTTATTTGAAGCAACACTAATCCCAACACTAATCCTTATCACGCGTTGGGGCAGCCAAACAGAGCGACTCGCCGCAGGCACTTATTTCCTGTTCTATACACTATCCGGCTCACTCCCACTATTAGTAATAATTTTATATTCATACACCCACAACTACCACACAACACCACTAATAATGTCAATAAAGCACCCAGAAATACTAATAACATGAACCAACTCACTAGTATGACTATCATGTCTTCTAGCATTTATAGTAAAAATACCCCTATACTCCATGCACTTATGACTACCAAAAGCACACGTTGAGGCCCCAATCGCTGGATCAATAATCCTGGCCGCCGTACTTCTTAAACTGGGAGGATACGGCATCATCCGAATCACCCCAATCCTAAACCCAACAACACAAACTATGTGCTACCCCCTCATTATTCTAGCCCTCTGGGGAATAATTATAACCAGCCTCATTTGCCTACGTCAAACAGACTTAAAATCCATCATTGCCTACTCCTCAGTAAGCCACATAGGCCTTGTAACTGCAGGAGCCCTAATTCAGACCCCATGAAGTATCTCAGGAACAATAATTCTAATGGTCGCCCACGGATTAGCCTCTTCTATACTATTTTGCCTAGCCAACACAAACTATGAACGAACCCACACTCGAACTTTATTAATAACACGGGGCCTTCAACTCACCCTCCCACTTATAGCCACATGATGACTTATGGCAAACTTAGCCAACATGGCCCTACCCCCTACAATCAACCTGATGGGGGAATTAATAATCATTACTTCTGCTATAAACTGAGCCACCATAACAATCATCTTAACAGGCCTAACGACGCTATTAACCGCCCTATACTCCCTATATGTCTTCATTATAACGCAACGAAACAAAACACCAACAAATACCTCCCACCCACCCTCAAACACCCGAGAACACCTATTAATAGCCCTTCACCTCATCCCTATGGCACTATTAATTATAAACCCAAAACTAATCCTGTAGCACCCAGAAGTAGGCATAGTTTGATCAAAACACTAAGCTGTGGACTTAACAACAGGGGCACCCCGCCCCTTGCATACCGAGAGGGACGACACAAATTGGAACTGCTAATTCAAATTACCGAAGTTAAATTCTCCGGACCACTCCACATTATAACCCAAGACTTTCAAAGGATATTAGACCTTCCTTTAATCTTAGGCATTAACACTACTTGGTGCAACTCCAAGTGAAAGTACATGACCTCCATACTATTCTACTCAACCATAATTTCAACCCTGCTAATCCTTATTGCCCCTATTATTACCTCTATGTTTATTACACAAGCCTCGGGCTACTTCACACAAACTACTAAACTTGCCTGCCTGACAAGCCTAATTCCAACCAATATTTTTATCAACTACGGAATACAAACAACTATAACCAACGCTACCTGACTACAAACGTCCTTCAACATTAATATCAGCTTCCTATTTGATATTTACTCTACCACGTTTATAACAACAGCCCTATTTATCACCTGGGCCATCCTGGAGTTCTCAGATTGATATATAAAACTAGACCCGAACAAAAACAAATTTATAAAATACTTAATACTATTCCTCCTAGCCATAATAACCATAACAACAGCAAACAGCCTATTACAACTATTTGTTGGCTGGGAAGGGGTAGGCATCATATCCTTCTTACTAATCGGGTGGTGGCACGGGCGCACCAATGCAAACACATCCGCCCTACAAGCTGTTATATACAACCGAATCGGAGACATTGGACTAATCCTGTCTTTAGCTTGATTCGCAATACACTACAACACATGGGACGTACAACAAACATTCTCACATACGACCCCCCCCACCCTGCCACTACTAGGCCTAGTCTTAGCAGCCATGGGAAAATCCGCCCAATTTGGGCTACACCCATGGCTGCCAGCAGCCATAGAAGGCCCAACCCCAGTATCAGCACTACTTCACTCTAGCACAATAGTCGTTGCCGGAATTTTTCTACTGGCCCGGCTATTCCCAATAATACAAAACAGCCAGGCCACAACTACCCTCTGCCTATGCCTAGGAGCAATAACTACAACCTTTGCAGCACTCTGTGCCCTCACACAAAACGATATCAAAAAGATCATTGCCTTCTCCACCTCAAGCCAGCTCGGCCTAATAATACTAACACTAGGACTAAACCAGCCACAGTTAACATACCTACACATCACCACACACGCCTTTTTCAAGGCCATACTATTCCTATGCGCAGGTTCAGTAATTCATAATCTCGGGGACGAACAAGACATCCGAAAAATAGGAAGCACCCAAAAAACAATACCGCTAACCACAACCTGTATAACTATCGGCAACCTAGCCCTAACAGGGGCCCCCTTCCTAGCTGGATTTTACACTAAAGACGTAATCATTGAAACAATAAACACATCACACTTAAACGCCTGAGCCCTATCAACCACTATTATTGCTACCGCCCTTACAGCCGCCTACAGCCTACGCCTAACCTTTTATGTCCAAACAAATAAGCCTCGATACAACACAACTACAACCCCAGCAGAAACAAACCCAAGCCAGACTCGACCCCTAGTACGACTCGCCATAGGAAGTATTATATCTGGCCTATTTGTGGCCACAACAATACTACCAACCCCACCCCAAACAATAACAATGGGCCCAATTACAAAACTAGCCGCCACAATTATCACGCTAGTAGGCCTGCTATGTGCTATAGATATCACCATACAAACATCCAACCTATTAAAACCAAAACAAAGTACACCAAGTACATCCTCAACACAACTGGGGTTCTTTAACACCCTTGCACACCGAGCCCAACCAAAATACAACATACAATTCGGACAAAACACCGCTATGCACTTAAATGACCTTATCTGATATGAGGCCATCGCCCCAAAAACAGCCATATTAATTAACACCGCCCTAGCTAAAAAACTGTCCAAATCACACACCGGACACATCAAAACATACCTAGTCATACTTATTGCCACTCTAGCCGCCGCAATTACCACATACTACTAAACCGCACGTAGCCCCCCAAAACTCGACCCTCGAGTTAACTCAAGGACAACAAACAGGGCCACCATTAAACTCCCCCCACACAACAATAATAACGGCCCGCCCAAAGAATATATCAATGCAACACCACTAAAATCAGTCCGAGTACCCTCAAAACCAAAATCGTCCCCACCAGACGCCCCACACCCATCAATAGACAACCCTCCAAAGTACCAAACTAAAAACAAAACTAATATAAAATACCCAAACACATAATACAAAACAGAGTAATCCAACCACACCTCAGGATATTGGTCTGCTGAAAGTGCCACAGAATAAGCAAAGACTACCAATATCCCACCTAAATAAATTAAAAATAACACCAATGCAATAAAGGACCCACCAAAAATAACTAACACCACACTACCACCCAACGCAGACACTACAAGTCCCATCGCCCCAAAAACAGGAGAAGGATTTGACGCTACACCAATAAACCCCAACACCATACACAACACAGTAAAAAAAACAAAGTACGACATAATTTTCATTTGGCCATGCCAAAACCTGTGATACGAAAAACCACCGTTGTTATTCAACTATAAAAACCAATAATGACCCCAATCCGAAAAACACACCCAATAATCAAAATAATAAACAACTCATTTATTGACCTCCCCACACCATCAAACATCTCCGCTTGATGAAACTTTGGGTCCTTGTTAGGGCTGTGCCTACTAATCCAAATCTCCACCGGCCTATTCTTGGCCATGCACTACACCGCAGACACCTCCACAGCATTCTCATCAATCGCCCACATCTGTCGTGACGTACAACACGGCTGACTAATCCGAAACATCCACGCCAACGGCGCCTCCATATTTTTTATCTGCCTTTATATACACATCGGGCGAGGCCTATACTACGGCTCATACTTATACAAAGAGACCTGAAACATCGGCGTGGCCCTACTATTCCTAGTAATAGCAACCGCGTTCGTGGGCTATGTCCTGCCATGGGGACAGATATCATTCTGAGGGGCTACCGTAATCACAAACCTACTATCAGCAGTTCCATATATAGGAAACACCCTAGTAGAGTGAATTTGAGGCGGGTTCGCCGTAGATAACGCAACACTAACACGATTTTTCACTTTCCACTTCCTACTGCCATTCATCATCTCAGCCACTGCAATCCTACACATACTATTCCTACACGAAACGGGATCAAACAACCCAACAGGGGTAAACTCAAACTCAGATAAAATTCCGTTCCACCCATACTTTTCAACTAAAGACCTGCTAGGGGCAGCCCTTATAATAATAACACTACTGTACCTATCCCTTTTCTCCCCACAACTGCTTGGGGACCCAGAAAACTTTACCCCAGCAAACCCCCTAATAACCCCACCACACATCAAACCAGAATGGTACTTCCTATTCGCCTACGCCATCCTACGTTCCATCCCAAACAAACTTGGAGGAGTACTTGCCCTAATAATATCCATTATAATCCTACTGCTAATCCCACTTACACACAACTCAAAACAACGAACAAGCACATTCCGACCACTATCACAACTAACATTTTGAACCATAATCGCCACTATCGCTATCCTAACCTGAATCGGAGGACAACCAGTCGAAGACCCATTTATCATAATCGGACAACTAGCTTCCGTCCTATACTTCACAACAATCCTACTATTAAGCCCCACAATCAATAAACTAGAGAATAAACTAATAAACTGATAACCCCACCAGCCCTTGTAGCTTAAACCACACTTAAAGCACTGACCTTGTAAGTCAAAGATTGGAACGCATTACAACCCTGGGGCACTACTCACACCCCCACATACAAAAAAGACTCAACTCTTAACTCTAGTCCCCAAAACTAGTGTTTTCACTTAAACTATTTTCTGAGACCACCCCACCCAAATAGGCTTCACCCCCACACGGGGGTGGAGCCTATATGGCCACTTAACAACCTTATAAACTCCAAGGCCTCCGCCCGCAGTATATCAAAAAAAAGACTCAACTCTTAACTCTAGTCCCCAAAACTAGTGTTTTCACTTAAACTATTTTCTAAGACCACCCCACCCAAATAGGCTTCACCCCCACACGGGGGTGGAGCCTATATGGCCACTTAACAACCTTATAAACTCCAAGGCCTCCGCCCGCAGTATATCAAAAAAAAGACTCAACTCTTAACTCTAGTCCCCAAAACTAGTGTTTTCACTTAAACTATTTTCTAAGACCACCCCACCCAAATAGGCTTCACCCCCACACGGGGGTGGAGCCTATATGGCCACTTAACAACCTTATAAACTCCAAGGCCTCCGCCCGCAGTATATCAAAAAAAGACTCAACTCTTAACTCTAGTCCCCAAAACTAGTGTTTTCACTTAAACTATTTTCTGAGACCACCCCACCCAAATAGGCTTCACCCCCACACGGGGGTGGAGCCTATATGGCCACTTAACAACCTTATAAACTCCAAGGCCTCCGCCCGCAGTATATCAAAAAAAAGACTCAACTCTTAACTCTAGTCCCCAAAACTAGTGTTTTCACTTAAACTATTTTCTGAGACCACCCCACCCAAATAGGCTTCACCCCCACACGGGGGTGGAGCCTATATGGCCATTTAACAACCTTATAAACTCCAGGACCTCCATTAGTGTCTAGGGTTATGGGGGGTCCCCCTTTACATACTATGTATAATCAACATACATTTATTTGCCCCATGAATATTGTCCCAGTACATATTATTATTAATTTTACATAATACATACTATGTATAATCAACATACATCTATCTGCCCCATGAATATTGTCCCAGTACATCCTATCATTGATTTTACATAGTACATATCATCAAATAAGCGTGGATTAATAAATCCATGTATTTAAGACATATTGATTCTTTACCGGACATATCCCGAGAGATCATCAATCCTTGTATTCGCACACCAGGTGCCCAGTCTCGTAGTCCATGAAATGTAGACTAACACACAGTGCCCTTTCCAAGGCCTCTGGTTCTGTGAGGTCAAGTCCATTAATCGCTGACGTATCACTCGTGCCTTTTAAGAGGCCTTTGGTTGCTAGGATTAGTTACACGTCTCCTCATACTCATAGCATCCCTGTGCTGTCATGCGGCTGGTATTTTTATTTTTAGGGTGGTATATCACAACCTCATTTCCAGTGGCTGTCAACTAACAACTCTGCTGAACCTACGGTGCAAGATGGCCCACGATCCCACAAGCCCACCCAGGGGTAAATTATTCATGCTCGAAGGACATATAATTATTTACTAGACTAAAAACCAATGAATAAACACGACACCTATACCTATACCTATACCTATACCTACACCTACACCTACACCTACACCCATACCCACACCCATACCCATACCCATACCCACACCCATACCCATACCCATACCCATACCCATACCCACCCACACACACACACACACACACACACACACACACGCCCCCCATACACCCACATACACCCACACACACCCACGCCCCGAACACGCCCATACTCACACGGCTACCTCCGGCAAACCCCCCTTACCCCCCACTAAGAATTTTTCCCTGCAATTAAAGTGCTTCTCGCCAAACCCCTAAAACGAGATTTAATTGCAAAAATTTTTTCTTAGTTGCGATCCAAGACTTGCCATAATACCACAAGAACAAAAATCGCAGCTCCCCACACACAAAATAAAACCCCAAAATGTATATATATATATATATATATATATATATATATTACACACACTAAACCACACAACGGCAACTCCGTTACTGTAGCTTAAATAATACTAAAGCACGGCCCTGAAGTTGCCGTTATGGATCCTAGTAATTTCCCGGAAACACACCGTTTTGGTCCTAAACTTATTATTATTTTTAACTCGAATTACACATGCAAGCCTCCACACCCCTGTGCAAACCCCCACACAGTGCCTACCCACTAGGCCAGGAGCAGGTATCAGGCACACCACACTATTTAGCCCCAGACACCTAGCACCGCCACACCCACACGGGGCCCAGCAGTGATAAACATTAATGTATAAGCCATAAAGCTTGACTTAGCCACAGTTAAACCAGACGGGGCGGTAAATTTCGTGCCAGCCACCGCGGTTATACGAAAGCCCCAAAATAATAATACTCGGCGTAAAAAGTGACTAGACCCCTAAAACTTAATAAAAGAAGGCTGAGCTGCACCTACGTTGTAAAATACTAACCAATGCAAAAACAACTCCACCCCTCCCACAATTAATTAAGCCCCATCGACTCACGAAAGCCAAGGCCCAAACTAGGATTAGATACCCTATTATGCTTGGCCATAAACCAAACTTGCACCTTACACTAGCAACTCGCCAGAGAATTACAAGTGAAAAACTTAAAACTCTAAGGACTTGACGGTGCCCCAAACCAACCTAGAGGAGCTTGTCCTATAATCGATACTCCACGCCAAACCTTACCCCCTTTTGCCTTTACCCAGCCTATATACCGCCGTCGCAAACCTACCTTATGAAAGAACTGCCGTAAGTAAGATAGATAACATTTAACACGTCAGGTCAAGGTGTAGCATATAAGGGGGCAGAGATGAGCTACATTTTCTACACTAGAAAACACCACAAGTGACATGAAACCTTCACCAGAAGGTGGATTTAGCAGTAAAACAAGCAAGATAAGCCTGTTTGAAGCCTGCCATGGGACACGTACACACCGCCCGTCACCCTCCTCAAGAACTAATAAACCACACTTTATAAAAAACAAAACACCAACAGATGAGGCAAGTCGTAACAAGGTAAGTGTACTGGAAAGTGCACTTGGCCACTAAATCAAGAGGTAGCTTACACTTATATAAAGCATTCAACTTACAATTGAAAAACGTTTAAACAAAAACCCGCTTGAGCCCAAACTCCACAGCTCAACAAACAGTTCAAAACCTCAAGCCCCACTATAAACCAAACCATTTAACCCAGTACCAGTATATTTTTAGGCGATAGAAAACACCCACTTGACGCAATAGCATATAGTACCGCAAGGGAACAATGAAAGAACTATGAAAAACCCCAAGCACCAACAAAGCAAAGATCTGACCTTGTACCTTTTGCATCATGGTTTAATAAGCAAATACAGATAAAGCGCACTAAAACCTGCTCACCCGAACCCAGACGAGCTACCTAACAGCAACTTTTTGAGTACACCCGTCCCTGTGGCAAAAGGCTGGAGAGACTGCTAGGTAGAGGTGACACGCCTATCGAGCCTGGTGATAGCTGGTTGCTCAATAAAAGAATTCTAGTTCAACTATAGGACGCCTGAACCTAAATACAAGCATATTTACCACTGTCACTCCTATACTATATACAATAAGGGTACAGCCTTATTGTAATTGAAAACAACCAATCCTAGAGGAAAACACCAAATAAAACACACCAGTTGGCCTTAAAGCAGCCACCAAAAACTAAACGCGTCACAGCACACAATCTTAAAGATACTAAACAAACCAAGAACCCCTAGACCACTTAACTGAGCTACTCTACCACAATAGAGACACCACTGTTAAAATTAGTAATAAGAGCCCCGCTCTCTACATGCACCCCCATAAACTGGAAATAGATAAACTACCAGTAAATAACAGACCACAAATGGAAAAATTTAACACACTTTTTAACCATATAATATAACCCCCTGTTAACCCAACACAGGAGTGCAGCACAGACAGATTAAACGCCACAAAAGGAACTCAGCCACTTAGGGCCCCAACTGTTTACCAAAAACATAGCCTTTAGCCACACAAGTATTAAAGGTGCTGCCTGCCCAGTGATCTTTTAAACGGCCGCGGTATTCTAACCGTGCAAAGGTAGCGTAATCACTTGTCACTTAAATAATGACTAGTATGAACGGCTAAATGAGGGCCCAACTGTCTCCTAAAGCAGATCAATGAACTTGATCCCCTAGTTAAAAAGCTAGGATGTAAACATAAGACGAAAAGACCCTGTGGAGCTTAAAACAAAAACTAATAACCACGGGGCCTCTACCCCCCCCCCTTAGCCTTGTTTTTAGTTGGGGCGACTTCGGAAATAAACAAAACTTCCAAGACCACAGACCAAAAATCTATCAAAGACCCACAAGCCAATGAGACCACCATAAAATTGACCCTGTAACACAGATCAACGAACCAAGTTACCCCAGGGATAACAGCGCCATCCTCTTTTAGAGCCCCTATCGCCAAGAGGGTTTACGACCTCGATGTTGGATCAGGACATCCTGGTGGTGCAGCCACTACCAAGGGTTCGTTTGTTCAACGATTAACTAGTCCTACGTGATCTGAGTTCAGACCGGAGAAATCCAGGTCGGTTTCTATCTATGTTTTTCTCCCTTCAGTACGAAAGGACCCAGGGAGAAGCACCAATAGGACCCCCACGTGCTAATACCAAGCTCTTACCCACACTAAAGAGCCCATTTATCAAAACCAGCGGCCTAAGACCAGGGCCACGCTTTAGGGTGGCAGAGCCAGGTAATTATGCAAAAGGCCTAAGCCCTTACAACAGAAGCTCAAATCTTCTCCCTAATAATTAAAACCACAATAACCCTAGTAGTTAACCCACTAACACTCATCATCCCAATCCTACTAGCAGTTGCCTTCCTAACCCTATTAGAACGAAAAACCCTAGGCTACATACAACTACGCAAGGGCCCAAACATTGTAGGGCCCTACGGCCTACTACAACCAATTGCAGACGGACTAAAACTTTTCACCAAAGAACCCATCCGACCAACGGCATCAACACCAACACTATTTTTAGCCATACCAATACTAGCACTACTACTGTCACTAACAATTTGAGCCCCCATTCCAATACCAAACCCCATCATGGACGCTAATTTAGGCCTATTAATACTACTGGCTATCTCAAGCCTTGCTGTATACTCAATTCTATGATCTGGGTGAGCAACAAACTCAAAATACGCCCTCGTTGGCGCCCTACGGGCAGTCGCACAAACTATCTCTTATGAGGTAACAATAGGAATCATTGTACTATCAACCATAATATTCACGGGGGGATTTTCAATACAAACCCTGCTAACAACACAAAAAAACACGTGATTAGCAACATGTGTATGACCACTAATAATAATATGATACATCTCAACAATTGCAGAAACAAACCGGGCCCCATTCGACCTAACCGAAGGCGAGTCAGAGCTTGTCTCAGGATTTAATGTTGAATACGCAGCCGGCCCATTCGCACTATTCTTCCTAGCAGAATACGCAAACATCTTAATAATAAACACCCTCTCATGTATCCTATTCCTAGGCCCAAACTGCCCCAACACCCCAGAACTATTTTCAATAAATATTATGATTAAAACCTGCATGTTAACACTGGGCTTCCTGTGAATCCGCGCATCATATCCACGATTTCGATATGACCAACTAATGCACCTACTTTGAAAAAACTTCCTACCACTAACCCTAGCCCTTTGCGTCTGATACATTGCCACACCCATTTCAATATCAGGCACCCCCCCACTAACATAACCCAAACTTTGGCAGTGTGCCCGAAACATTAAGGACTACTTTGATAGAGTATGATATGGAGACTCGCCCCTCCCACTTCCTTAGAAAGACAGGCTACGAACCTGCACTACGAAGCCCAAAACTTCGTGTACTTCCAATTATACTACCTACTAGTAAAGTCAGCTAATAAAGCTTTCGGGCCCATACCCCGACAATGTTGGTACACAACCCTTCCTATACTAATAAGCCCAATAACACAAACAATCCTAATCTCAAGCCTAGCGACAGGCACCATCATCACCACATCAAGCCACCACTGACTACTTGCATGACTTGGACTAGAAATCAATACACTAGCCATACTACCACACATTACTAAACAACACCACCCACGAGCAACAGAAGCCGCCACAAAATATTTCCTAACACAAGCTGCAGCCGCTGCCCTAATCCTCCTGGCCAGCCTGATCAACACCTGACAGACCGGACAATGAACAATTATACAGCCAACGCACAACTCAACTGCACTAATTTTAACAGTAGCCATCGCAATAAAACTAGGCTTGGCACCAACACACTTCTGATACCCAGAGGTCCTGCAGGGGTCTACAATAATAACCGCCCTAATCATATCAACATGACAAAAACTTGCCCCCCTAGCCCTACTTTATATAATACACAACCACCTATCACTAAACCTGGTCCTAGTGCTGGGACTCCTATCCACAATAATTGGGGGGTGGTCAGGCCTAAATCAGACACAACTCCGAAAAATCATGGCCTTCTCCTCAATCGCCCATATGGGATGATTAACAATTGCCCTAACTATGGGCCACAGCCTTACAACACTAACCATAATTATCTATTTAGCCGCAACCACAGCAATATTTACCTCTATATTAACAGCATCAACAAAAAACATCACAGACCTTACTACCACCTGGTCTAACTCCTCTACACTTTTAACCATAATAATACTAACACTAATATCACTAGGGGGCCTTCCCCCCCTAACAGGGTTCATGCCAAAACTGCTAATTATCAAAGAACTAACACTACACCAGCTAACCCCACTAGCCACAACATTAGCCCTAATAAGCCTACCAAGCCTATTCTTTTATACCCGCCTAGCCTATTTCACTACACTAACAAACCCGCCCACCACAACCACAACAAAAAACACATGACGATTCAAAAACAACCACACACACCTAATAACCACGGCAACTACTACAACAGCCCTCCTTCTACCAATCACACCACTACTATACAACATATAAACCCCGCCCCACCCCCAGGGACTTAGGTTAACTATTTAAACCAGGGGCCTTCAAAGCCCCAAACAAGAAACACATCTTATTCCCTGAAGGCCTGTAAAACACTAATATACATCTCCTGAATGCAACTCAGACACTTTAATTAAGCTAAGACCTCCCTAGACCGACGGGCTTTGATCCCATAAAACTTTAGTTAACAACTAAACACCCTATCCAGCGGGCTTCAATCTACCTTCTCCCGTTATAGAAAAACGGGAGAAGCCCCGGCACCTTTTTGGGTGCGTCTCCAAACTTGCATTTTGTTGCGTTCTACGCTACGGAGCTTGGTACGAAAAGGACTCAAACCTCTGTCTGTGAGACTACAGCTCACCGCCTTGCCCTCGGCCATCCTACCTGTGACCATCAATCGTTGATTTTTTTCGACAAACCACAAAGACATCGGCACCCTGTATCTACTTTTTGGCGCCTGGGCCGGAATAGCCGGCACTGGCCTAAGCTTGCTAATTCGAGCTGAGCTTAGCCAGCCTGGAACCCTTCTTGGGGACGACCAAATCTATAATGTGGTTGTAACCGCCCATGCTTTTGTAATAATCTTCTTCATGGTAATACCCGTAATGATCGGGGGCTTCGGAAACTGGCTGGTTCCACTAATAATTGGGGCCCCAGACATGGCTTTTCCACGAATAAACAACATAAGCTTTTGACTCCTGCCCCCCTCACTACTCCTTTTACTGGCCTCTTCCGGAGTTGAAGCCGGGGCAGGAACTGGCTGAACCGTCTACCCACCACTAGCTGCCAACCTGGCCCATGCAGGAGCATCCGTAGACCTGACAATTTTTTCCCTGCACCTAGCAGGGGTTTCTTCCATCCTGGGGGCTATTAACTTTATTACCACCTGCATTAATATAAAAGCCCCAGCAATAACTCAATACAACACCCCCCTCTTCGTATGATCTGTACTTATCACCGCAGTACTTCTTCTACTGTCTCTGCCAGTACTAGCTGCCGGCATCACAATACTATTAACAGACCGAAACCTAAACACCACCTTCTTTGACCCGGCAGGCGGAGGAGACCCCGTGCTATACCAACACCTGTTCTGATTTTTTGGGCACCCAGAAGTTTACATCTTAATTTTACCCGGATTTGGTATGATCTCCCACATCGTAGCATACTACGCTGGTAAAAAAGAGCCCTTTGGCTACATGGGCATGGTGTGGGCCATGGTCTCTATCGGATTCCTTGGTTTTATCGTCTGAGCCCACCATATATTCACAGTTGGCATGGATGTAGACACCCGCGCATACTTTACCTCTGCCACAATAATTATTGCAATCCCAACTGGGGTAAAAGTATTCAGCTGGTTAGCAACCCTTCATGGCGGACTAATCAAATGAGACGCAGCCTTGCTGTGGGCTCTTGGCTTTATCTTCCTGTTTACCGTGGGCGGACTAACCGGGATCGTCTTAGCAAACTCATCCCTGGATATTGTATTACATGACACATACTACGTAGTCGCACACTTCCACTACGTCTTATCTATAGGAGCAGTATTTGCAATTATAGGCGGATTCGTACACTGATTTCCACTATTTACTGGCTTCTCATTACATAGCACTTTAACAAAAGCCCAATTCGGGGTTATATTTATTGGCGTAAACATAACATTCTTCCCCCAACACTTTTTAGGTCTTGCTGGAATGCCACGACGGTACTCAGACTACCCAGACGCCTACACACTATGGAACACTGTCTCATCAATTGGATCACTAACATCACTTGTTGCCGTCATCATAATAATATATATTATCTGAGAGGCATTTTCTGCCAAACGGACCCCAAATAACACAGAACTAACACACGTCAACCTAGAGTGACTCCACGGCTGCCCGCCCCCATACCACACGTATGAAGAACCAGCCTTTGTCCAATCTTAACCTGCCAAGAGACGAGGGACTCGAACCCCCACCTTTTAGTTTCAAGCTAAACGTACGCCCACTGCGTACCCCTCTCTTATCAAACACGAGCCTCTAGTAAATTATTACATAGCACTGTCAGGGCTAAATTACAGTCTAACCCCTGTGAGACTCAATGGCACAACCTGCCCAACTAGGATTCCAAGACGCAGCATCCCCCATCATAGAAGAGCTCCTCCACTTCCACGACCACGCACTTATAATCGTATTCCTTATCAGCGCCTTCGTCCTATATATTATCTCTCTTATAATAACAACCACACTAACGCACACTAACACAATAGATGCCCAAGCAGTTGAAATAATCTGAACAGTCCTGCCGTCTATCATTCTAATCATAATTGCACTGCCGTCCTTACGAATCCTGTACCTAATAGATGAGATTAACAACCCACACCTAACAATTAAGGCCCTTGGACACCAATGATATTGAAGCTACGAATACACAGACTATGAAAACCTAACATTTGACTCCTATATGACCCCAACAACAGACCTGTGATCAGGGGCCATTCGACTACTAGAGACAGACCACCGAATAGTTGTACCCGTAGAGTCCCCGATCCGCATGTTAATTTCAGCCGAAGACGTCCTTCACTCTTGAGCCGTCCCCTCACTAGGCATTAAAACCGATGCAATCCCTGGGCGACTAAACCAGACAACATTTACTACAGCTTCCCCAGGCCTATTTTACGGCCAGTGCTCAGAAATCTGCGGGTCAAACCACAGCTTTATGCCCATTGTAGTAGAAGCCACCACCCTAGACAACTTCGAATTATGGTCTAACATGATACTTCAATCTTTAAGAAGCTTTACATAATAGCATTGGCCTTTTAAGCCAAAGATTGGAACAATAACCACTTAAAGACGTGCCCCAACTAAACCCCGCTCCGTGACTTATAATTATGTTAACCGTATGGTTTATCACCCTCCTTATAATAAAACCAAAGCTGTTAAAACACCAGATAGCCAACCAACCAACTACAAAACCCCTAAGCACCCAGCCCCCATGCTGATCCTGATTATGATGTTAAACCTATTCGACCAATTCGCAACCCCACAGATAATAGGAGTCCCATTAATCCTGCTTGCCCTACTGGCCCCAACAACACTATTTCACTCACAAACACATCTAATACCAAGCCGCACATGGGCACTAAAACTATGACTAATAAAAACCGCCACAAAACAACTAATATCCCCAATCAGTAAGACAGGACACCCCTGAGCACTGCTTCTATTAACAATTTTGTTATACCTATTAACAATCAACCTGCTAGGGCTATTACCATACACATTTACCCCCACCACACAACTATCCATAAACATAAGCCTGGCCCTACCAATATGACTATTTACAGTACTTGTTGGGCTTTGAAACCAGCCCACCGCCTCCATCGGACACCTACTACCCATGGGCACACCCACCCCGCTAGTTCCAATTTTAGTAATTATCGAAACAGCTAGCCTATTAATTCGACCCCTAGCCCTGGGGGTGCGTCTTACTGCAAACCTAACTGCAGGACACCTGTTAATCCAACTTATCTCAACAGCCACACTTGTATTAATGCCATTAATACCATCAGTATCAGTGCTAACCTCAGTCACCCTCCTATTGTTAACCGCCCTAGAAGTCGCTGTTGCAATGATCCAAGCATATGTATTCGTACTATTATTAAGTCTCTACCTACAAGAAAACGTTTAATGACCCACCAAGCCCACAGCTTCCACATAGTAGACCAAAGCCCATGGCCCCTAACAGGGGCCATTGCAGCCTTATTAATAACCTCTGGGCTCGCAATATGGTTCCACTTTGGCTCAAATACATTAATAACCATCGGCCTTACCACTATACTATTAACAATACTGCAATGATGACGAGATGTTGTTCGGGAAGGAACCTACCAAGGCCACCACACCCACCAAGTTCAACAGGGACTTCGTTATGGCATAATTTTATTCATTGCCTCAGAGGTTTTCTTTTTCATCGGGTTCTTTTGAGCATTCTATCACTCAAGCCTTGCACCTACACCAGAGCTTGGAGGTTGTTGACCCCCAAGCGGAATTACTCCCCTAAACCCGTTTGAAGTTCCCCTACTTAATACCGCAGTACTACTGGCATCAGGTGTTACAGTAACCTGAGCCCACCATTCAATCATAGGAGGAGAACGAAAAGAGGCCATACAGGCCCTAGTGCTTACAATCATACTGGGGGCCTACTTTACACTACTACAGGCTATAGAATATCTGGAGGCCTCTTTCACAGTAGCAGACGGAGCCTATGGCACCACCTTTTTTGTGGCCACTGGCTTCCACGGACTACATGTAATCATTGGGACTAGCTTCCTAGTAGTCTGCCTGCTACGCCAAATAAAATTCCACTTCACCACTGACCACCACTTTGGATTCGAAGCGGCCGCATGATACTGACACTTTGTAGACGTTGTTTGACTCTTCCTTTACATCTCAATCTATTGATGAGGTTCATAACTTCCTTAGTATTTAAAAGTACAGGTGACTTCCACTCACAAAGCCTTAGCTCATAATTAACCCTAAGAGGAAGTAATAAACATTATAATAGTAACTCTAATATCCACCGCACTAACCGCCGCCCTAATCATCATTAGCTTTTGACTACCACAAGCCACCCCTGACACAGAAAAATTGTCCCCATACGAATGCGGCTTTGACCCAGTCGGTTCAGCACGACTACCTTTCTCATTGCGATTTTTTCTAGTCGCTATCTTATTCCTACTTTTTGACCTAGAAATCGCCCTACTCCTACCAACCCCGTGAGCTATTAACTTACCCTCCCCCAATTCAACCCTTATATGAACTACAACAATTATCACCCTACTAGCCCTGGGCCTAGTCTATGAGTGATCCCAAGGAGGACTAGAATGAGCAGAATATAGAGGCTAATCTAAAGCAAGATCACTAATTTCGACTTAGTACATCCCAAAATAATGGGGCCACTAACTATGCTACCTCAACACCTACTGATACTAGCCATCTTTACCCTAAGCCTTATAGGACTAGCACTCCACCGTAAACATCTTGTATCTGCCCTTCTATGCATCGAGGGCCTGCTTTTAAGCCTATTTATTGGACTTAGTGCTATCTCCTTAACCCAACACCTGTCAACCACTGCCACCCTTCCAATTACCCTCTTGACCATGTCCGCATGTGAGGCAGGAGCAGGACTGGCCCTATTAGCTGCATCCTCCCGCACTCACGCAACAGACCACCTAAAAACCATAAGCCTATTAAAATGCTAAAACTAACCATAGCAACAGTAATACTAGTCCCAACCGCCCTTTTAGCCCCAACTAAATACACCTTCCACATTTATACGGCCCTATCTATAACAACAACACTCCTATTAATAGGACAATTAAACGCCCCCACACTAACAAAAATCTGACATGTCAACACATGGATAACACTCGACCAATTCTCAACCCCCCTGACTATTCTTTCATCCTGATTGCTCCCACTTATAGTAGTAGCAAGCCAAAGCCACATGGCCAAAGAGCCTCAGTCCCGACAACGCCTGTTCTTATCAACCTGTGCTCTGCTACAAACCACCCTAATTCTAACATTCGCCTCAAACAACTTAATACTATTCTACCTGTTATTTGAAGCAACACTAATCCCAACACTAATCCTTATCACGCGTTGGGGCAGCCAAACAGAGCGACTCGCCGCAGGCACTTATTTCCTGTTCTATACACTATCCGGCTCACTCCCACTATTAGTAATAATTTTATATTCATACACCCACAACTACCACACAACACCACTAATAATGTCAATAAAGCACCCAGAAATACTAATAACATGAACCAACTCACTAGTATGACTATCATGTCTTCTAGCATTTATAGTAAAAATACCCCTATACTCCATGCACTTATGACTACCAAAAGCACACGTTGAGGCCCCAATCGCTGGATCAATAATCCTGGCCGCCGTACTTCTTAAACTGGGAGGATACGGCATCATCCGAATCACCCCAATCCTAAACCCAACAACACAAACTATGTGCTACCCCCTCATTATTCTAGCCCTCTGGGGAATAATTATAACCAGCCTCATTTGCCTACGTCAAACAGACTTAAAATCCATCATTGCCTACTCCTCAGTAAGCCACATAGGCCTTGTAACTGCAGGAGCCCTAATTCAGACCCCATGAAGTATCTCAGGAACAATAATTCTAATGGTCGCCCACGGATTAGCCTCTTCTATACTATTTTGCCTAGCCAACACAAACTATGAACGAACCCACACTCGAACTTTATTAATAACACGGGGCCTTCAACTCACCCTCCCACTTATAGCCACATGATGACTTATGGCAAACTTAGCCAACATGGCCCTACCCCCTACAATCAACCTGATGGGGGAATTAATAATCATTACTTCTGCTATAAACTGAGCCACCATAACAATCATCTTAACAGGCCTAACGACGCTATTAACCGCCCTATACTCCCTATATGTCTTCATTATAACGCAACGAAACAAAACACCAACAAATACCTCCCACCCACCCTCAAACACCCGAGAACACCTATTAATAGCCCTTCACCTCATCCCTATGGCACTATTAATTATAAACCCAAAACTAATCCTGTAGCACCCAGAAGTAGGCATAGTTTGATCAAAACACTAAGCTGTGGACTTAACAACAGGGGCACCCCGCCCCTTGCATACCGAGAGGGACGACACAAATTGGAACTGCTAATTCAAATTACCGAAGTTAAA
>NW_026612342.1:12500-22086 GCF_029931775.1 Euleptes europaea | reverse complement strand
ACTTAAGATAAAAGAATCTTCGCTGCGCATACGTGGTTTGAAAGAAAAAGTGGAAAATAAGGACTTACGTGGATACCTATCAACTCTGCTGGCTGACTTTTTACAGGAAACTGAAGAAGTAACTGCTGGGATGATTGTGACAGCCTATAGAATCAACTCTGCATATGCAACTAGAAATAAGGTACCTAGGGATTGCCTGCTTCAACTATTTTCAAGGAGTCATCGGGATTTGATACTAAATACACACTACAAGACTCCATTAAAAATTGAAGACGAACCTTTGAGATTGATGAAAGAAATACCGGCAAGACTATTGAAGAAAAGGAAAGATTTTACGGAGATTGTTCAATGTTTAAGACTTAGTGGAATCCAATTCAGATGGGAATTCCCACAGGGTATTTCCTTTACTTTCAAGGCAAAAAGGTTCAAGTATACAGAAGTGGATAAGGCGGAGCAGTTTCTGAGAAGATATGAGGCAGACCTGGTAAAACCTACTAAATCAGCCAAGCAAGTTCCAACTAGAGAATCTACAGAAGAAGAAAAGGCATCTGAAGCAGCTGGAGGCGGAGATCTACCAACAGACTCCTCTGAGGACTCTACAACTGACGACTGAAGACTGCAGAATTGGGGGAGGGGGGGCAATATCTGACATGGTTGTTTATGTTGAATGGGGAAAATTATGGGAATTAATTGATCTTTGATATGTTACAGGTCCTATCTTGGAATATTAACGGACTGAATTCTCCTAATAAAAGAAGAAAAATATTTCACCATCTACTCAAAAGTAATGCTAACATTATTTGTTTACAGGAAACGCATATACTCCCAAAGGATATATTCAGACTGGAACATGTAAGATTAGGTACACTCTTCACGGCTTGTAATAGGGTTAAAAAGACTAATGGAATAGCTATGTATATACCTGTCTCTTTCGAACCAAGAGTTGTTTATCAAGATATGGAGGGAAGAGTTTTGATGATTGAAATAACATCTGGATTTCAGAAGATAATGCTTGTGGGAATATATGCTCCTAATATAAATCAAAAAATGTTTTATGATAAATTAGCAATTTTATTAGCTGAATATGCCACAGAAAAGATGATTTGGATGGGGGATTTTAATGGTGTTATATTACCTAAGGTAGATAGATCTGGGAAAAAGAAAAAAGCGCTTAATGAAGGAAAGTTACCAGGGGTTTTTGACACTCTTATTGATCAATGGAACATGTTTGATGTTTGGAGATTGGCACATGGAAATAAAAAAGGTTATACTTTCTTTTCACAAAGACACCTAACATGTTCCAGAATAGACATGTTGTGGCTTTCGCAAGGCCTAACAGAGAAATCAGAAAACCCAGAAATTTTACCCAGAGTTCTGTCCGATCACAATGCTGTCTCAGTTAAAATTCAAGTGGGAAATAGAGGGTATAAACCCTGGAGAATTAATGATTTACTTTTAAAAAATTCTAAAATAGTTGCTAAATTGAAGATAGAAATACAGAATTATTTTAAAGAAAATACAGATAAGGGTACTCGTCAAGATATAGTTTGGGATGCCGGTAAGGCAGTAATTAGAGGATTATTAATTCAACAAAATACAAGATGGTATAGGGAAAGAGAGAATAAGAGAAAACATATTTTAGATGAAATAAAACAAAGAGAAAGACATTTAAGTAGGCTGCAAGATAAAGTAAGTAGATATGAACAACAGGTGAAGATTAGAAATTTGCAACAGCAATATGAGTTTTTAATTGCAGAAGAAATTGAAAGAAAACTTATGTTTAATAAACAAAGATTTTTTGAACATGCAAATAAACCGGGAAAAATGTTAGCATGGCAACTTAAGCAGAAGGAGAAAAAAATACCAATAACTCAAATTAAAAGGAAGGGTAAAATCACAAGAATAAAAGAGGAGATACTAGAAACATTTGTAGAATTTTATACAAATTTATATAGCAAAAAGACACCTTCAGAGGTAGAAATGGAGATGTATTTTACTAAAGGAGACTGGGGGAAAATAACACAAGAAAATAAAGATTTTCTGGATTTGCCAATAACTAAAGAAGAGTTGGAAGAGGCAATAAAGAAAAGTAAATTAAACAAATCTCCCGGGCCAGACGGATTTAATGCATCCTATTACAAAATATTTAAAGACCAATTAACCCCTTATCTGTTGGAAGTAATGAATTTAGGATTGACAGAAGGGATTATCCCTCAAACTTGGAAACAGGCAAATATAGTATTAATACCAAAGGCAAATTCGGATACATCGGAAGTTAAAAATTTTAGACCAATATCATTACTAAATACTGATTATAAACTATTTGTAACAGTCTTAGCTACAAGATTAAAAAGAGTATTAAATCAAGTAATACATGAGGATCAAGCTGGTTTTTTACCAGGAAGGTTGATGAGTCAGAATGTGAGGGTAGTAATTGATCTTTTAGAATATGCAGAGCAGGATACAACACCATTAGCTTTGATATTTTTGGACGCTGAAAAAGCCTTTGATAATGTTAATTGGCAGTTTATGTTTAAGGTATTAGATTCTATGGATTTTGGTGAGAATTTTAAAACAGCTATAAAAGGTATATATACACAACAATCTGCTAATCTGATTATAAATGGGTCATTATCACCCAAAATAGAAATTCAAAGGGGAACGAGACAGGGATGTCCTCTTTCCCCTTTACTGTTTATTTTAGTATTAGAATTATTATTGCATAATTTTAGAAATAGTGATGTAGTTGGTGTACGAATAGGTAGAAATCATTATATGTTTAAAGCATATGCGGACGATGTAGTATGTTTTTTGACTGATCCGATTGAACAAATTGACAGATGGAATAAAATTTTGGAGGTTTATGGAAAGCTTTCAGGGTTTAAAGTTAACAAAATTAAAACTAAGATTATAACTAAGAATATGACTCTCTCACAACAACAAATATTAGTAAAAAAGACGGGGTTTAATATTGAAAATAAAGTTAAATATTTAGGTATATGGTTATCAAATAACAACCTTAATTTATTTCAAGATAATTATGTGAACCAATGGCAACAGATAAAAAAGGATTTGATAAGTTGGGAAAAACTGCCATTATCGTTATGGGGAAGAATTTCAGTAGTAAAAATGATGCTATTACCTAAAATGCTCTTTTTGTTTCAAAATCTCCCAATAATTAAGGGTGTACAGATATTTGATGTTTGGAAAAAAGATATTATGAGTTTTCTCTGGAGTAAAGAAAGACATAGAATTGCATACAATAACCTAATTGAGCAAAAAGATACGGGTGGATTTGGATTACCAGATTTGAAATTGTATTATCAAGCTGCATGTTTCACCTGGATCAGAAACTGGATTCTCTTAGAGAATCCGAAATTATTAGAATTAGAAGGTTTTAAATTGAGATTCGGGTGGCATGCTTACTTGTGGTATGATAAAGAGAAAGTAAATAAAGAATTTAACTCTCATATTATTAGGAAAAATTTATTGCAAATCTGGAATAAATATAAAGAAGTTTTTGAAAGTAAAACACCTGGTTGGATTAATCCTATAGAAGCATTTATGAGAAGAGGTGCACATTTAAATTTGGATTGTGATAATTATAGAGAAATAATAGAATATAAAGATGGTATATGGGAACTGAAATCAAAAGAAGAAATTTTCATTAAAGATTGGTTTATGTATTATAAATTAAGAGATGTTTTTAATAAAGATAATAGGTTAGGTTTTAATCAAACCAAATCAAAATTTGAGGTTATACTATTTAAGGGTAATAAAGGGTTGATAGGTAGGATTTATAAATTACTTATAGAGACAAATTTAGAACAAGAAAGGATTAAGTCAGTGATGCTGAAATGGATGAGAGATTTAGGTTATAATATAGATTTGGAAATTTGGGAAAAGTTATGGAAAAAAGAATTTAAGTTTACAATTTCAAATGAAATAAGAGAGAATTTGTATAAAATGTTTTACAGATGGTATATAACTCCTGTATTATTAAGTAAAATGAAGAAAGATGAGGAAAATATATGTTGGAAATGTGGTACAGAAATAGGTACATTTATGCATGTTTGGTGGTTTTGCAAAAAAATAAGGAGGTTTTGGAGATTAGTTTTGATCGAAACGAATGATTTGATTAAATTAAAAGTTAAGAAAGACCCCGCTTTTTGTTTATTGGGAATACCAAAAAAAGATTTGGATAAAGGTGACAGAGTCATATGCCAATATAGTTTTGTTGCAGCAAGAATTATAATTGCTAAAAAATGGAAGCAGTCAAATAAACCTTCAATTAAAGAGTGGCGAGAGAAATTATGGATGTATATGCGGATGGCCAAAATTACAGCATTTCTATATGATAAAGATATGGAGGAATTTAAAGCTACGTGGGCAAAGGCCACCGCATATTGGGATAAAGTGGCAAAAACGGATTTTAAAAGTATAGTTAACGAATTATAGTATAAGATGATTTTCAATATGATATAATAATAGCTTTTTCTTTTTATATGCCATAACACTTCATCGGAAGTCCAATGGTGGAGGGCACTGGTGGGCGGAGGGGTTTTGTATTCGGGGCACACGTTTTATAAAATGATTTAAATATTGTAATAATGGATAAATTGTGTCCTGATCATGTAACTTTTGTTTTTTTTTTTATGTACATGTAATTTTTATTTTATTTGTTGTTTTTTATTTTTTTTTATTTTTGTGTGTTTATTATGAAAATAATAAAAAAATTTATAAAAAAAAAAAAAAGGATTAGGGTTAGGGTCAGGATAAGGGTTTGGGGTTAGGGTTAGAGTTAGGGTTAGGGTTAGGGTTAGGGTTAGCGTTAAGGTTAGGGTTAGGATTAGGGTTAGGATTAGGGTTAGGGTCAGGATAAGGGTTTGGGGTTAGGGTTAGGGTTAGGGTCAGGGTCAGGGTCAGGGTCAGGGTCAGGGACAGGGACAAGGTTAGGGTTAGGGTTAGGGTTAGGGTTAGCGTTAGGGTTAGCATTAGGGTTAGGGTCAGGATAAGGGTTTGGGGTTAGGGTTAGAGTTAGGGTTAGGGTTAGGGTTAGGGTTAGTGTCATGGATAGGGTTAGTCAGGATAAGGGTTTGGGGTTAGGGTTAGGGTTAGGGTCAGGGTCTGGGGTTAGGGTTAGGGCTTGGGTTAGGGTTGGGTTAGGGTTAGCGTTAGCATCAGGGTCAGGGTTTGGGGATAGGTTAGGGTTAGGTTTAGGGTTGGGTTAGGGTTAGGGTTAGGGTTAGGGTCAGGGTTTGGGGTTGGGGTTAGGGTCAGGGTTCGGGTTCGGGTTCGGGATAGGGTTTGGGATAGGGTAAAGGTTGGGTTAGGGTTAGGGTTATGGTCAGGATAAGGGTTTGGGGTTAGGGTTAGGGTTAGGGTAAGGATTAGGGTTAGGATTAGGGTTAGGGTCAGGATAAGGGTTTGGGGTTAGGGTTAGAGTTAGGGTTAGGGTTAGGGTTAGTGTCATGGATAGGGTTAGTCAGGATAAGGGTTTGGGGTTAGGGTTAGGGTTAGGGTCAGGGTCAGGGTCAGGGTCAGGGTCAGGGACAGGGACAAGGTTAGGGTTAGGGTTACGGTTAGGGTTAGGGTTAAGGTTAGGGTTAGGGTTAGGGTTAAGGTTGGGTTAGGGTTAGGGTTAGGGTTAAGGTTAGGGTTAGGGATAGGGTTAGGGTTAGGGTTAGGGTTAGGATCAGGTTAAGGGATTGGGGTAAGGGTTAGGGTCAGGGACAGGGACAGGGACAGGGACAGGGACAGGGGTTAGGGTTAGGGTTAGGGTTAGGGTTAGGGTTAGGGTTAGGGTTAGGGTTTGGGTAAGGGTTAGGGTTAGGGTTAAGGTTGGGTTAGGGTTAGGGTTAGGGTTATGGTTAGGGTTAGGGTTAGGGTTAGGGTTAGGGTTAGGATCAGGGTTAGGGTTAGGGTCAGGTTCAGAGTCTGTGGTTAGGGTTAGGTTTCGGGTTCGGGTTCGGGTTCGGGTTCGGGTTCGGGTTCGGGTTCGGGTTCGGGTTAGAGTTTGGGTTAGGGTTAGGGTTAGGGTTAGGGTTAGGGTCATAGACAGGGTTAGTCAGGATTAGGGTATGGGGTTAGGGTTAGGGTTAGTGTTAAGGTCAGGGTCAGGGACAGGGTCAGGGTCAGGGGTTAGCGTAAGGGTTAGCGTTAGGGTTAGGGTTAGGGTTAGGGTTAGGGTTAGGGTAAAAGTTGTGTTAGGGTTAGGGTTAGGGTTAGGGTTAGGGTTAGGGTTAGGGTTAGGGTTAGGCTTAGGGTTAGAGTTAGGGTTAGGATTAGGGTTGGATTAGGAATAGGGTTAGGGTAAGGTTTAGAGTCAGGATAAGGGTTTGGGGTTAGGGTAAGGGTCAGGGTCAGGGACAGGGACAGGGTCAGGGGTTAGGGTTAGGGTTAGGGTTAGGGTTAGGGTTAGGGTTAAGGTTAGGGTGAGGGTTAGGGTTAGTGTTAGGGTTAGGGTTAGGGTTAGGGTTAGGGTTAGGATTAGGGTTAGGGTTAAAGTTGGGTTAGGGTTAGGGTTAGGGTTAGGGTTAGGGTCAGGGTCAGGGTCAGGGTCAGGGTTAGGGTTAGGGTCAGGTTCAGAGTCTGGGGTTAGGGTTCGGGTTCGGGTTCGGGTTCGGGTTCGGGTTCGGGTTCGGGTTAGGGTTAGGGTTAGGGTTAGGGTTAGGGTCATGGACAGGGTAATTCAGGATAAGGGTTTGGGGTTAGGGTTAGGGTTAGGGTTAGGGTTAGGGTCAGGGTTAGGGTTAGGGTTAGGGTTAGGGTTAAGGTTAGGGTTAGGGTTAGGGTTAGGGTTAGGGTTAGGGTTTTGGTTAGGGTTAAGGTTAGGGTTACGGTTAAGGTTGGGTTAGGGTTAGGGTTAGGGTTAGGGTTAGGGTTAGGGTTAGGGTTAGGGTTAGGGTCAGGATCAGGGTTAGGGTTAGGGTCAGGTTCAGAGTCTGTGGTTAGGGTTAGGTTTCGGGTTCGGGTTCGGGTTCGGGTTCGGGTTAGGGTTAGGGTTAGGGTCATAGACAGGGTTAGTCAGGATTAGGGTTTGGGGTTAGGATTAGGGTTAGGGTTAGGGTTAGGGTTAGGGTCAGGGTCAGGGACAGGGTCAGGGGTTAGCGTTAGGGTTAGGGTTAGGGTTAGGGTTAGGGTTAGGGTTCGGGTTCGGGTTAGGGTTCGGGTAATGTTCAGGGTTTGGGTTTGGGGTTCGGGTTCAGGTTCGGGTTCGGTTTCGGTTTCGGTTTCGGTTTCGGTTTCGGGTTAGGGATAGGGTTTGGGATAGGGTTAGGGTTGGGTTAGGGTTAGGGTTAGGGTTAGGGTCAGGTAAGGGTTTGGGGTTAGGGTTAGGGTTAGGGTTAGGGTTAGGGTTAGGGTTAGGGTCAGGATAAGGGTTTGGGGTTAGGGTTAGAGTTAGGGTTAGGGTTAGGGTTAGCGTTAAGGTTAGGGTTAGGGTTAGGGTTAGGGTTAGGGTTTGGGTTGTGTTAGGGTTAGGGTCAGGATCAGGGGCAGGGTCTGGGTCTGGGTATGGGTCTGGGGTTAGGCTTAGGGTTAAGGTTAGGGTTGGCTAACGGTTAGGTTCAGGGTCAGGGTCAGGGGTTAGGGTTAGGGTTAGGGTTAGGGTTAGGGTTAGGGTTAAGGTTAGGGTTAGGGTTAGGGTTAGGGTTAGGGTTAGGGTAAAGGTTGTGTTAGGGTCAGGGTTAGGGTTAGGATTAGGGTTAGGGTTAGGGTTCGGGTTAGGGTTAGGGTTAGAGTAAGGGTTAGGGTTAGGGTTAGGGTTAGGGTTGGATTAGGAATAGGGTTAGGGTAAAGTTTAGAGTCAGGATAAGGGTTTGGGGTTAGAGTAAGGGTCAGGGTCAGGGACAGGGACAGGGTCAGGGGTTAGGGTTAGGGTTAGGGTTAAGGTTAGGGTTAGGGTTAGGATTAGGGTTAGGATTAGGGTTAGGGTTAAGGTTGGGTTAGGGTTAGGGTTAGGGTTAGGGTTAGGGTCAGGGTCAGGGTCAGGGTCAGGGTTAGGGTTAGGGTCAGGTTCAGAGTCTGGGGTTCGGGTTCGGGTTCGGGTTAGGGTCATGGACAGGGTAAGTCAGGATAAGGGTTTGGGGTTAGGGTTAGGGTTAGGGTTAGGGTCAAGGTTAGGGTTAGGGTTAGGGTTAGGGTTAGGGTTAGGGTTAAGGTTAGGGTTAGGGTTAGGGTTAGGGTTAGGGTTAGGGTTGGATTAGGAATAGGGTTAGGGTTAGGGTAAGGGTTAGGGTTAGGGACAGGGACAGGGACAGGGACAGGGACAGGGACAGGGACAGGGACAGGGACAGGGGTTAGGGTTAGGGTTAGGGTTAGGGTTAGGGTTAGGGTTAGGGTTAGGGTTAGGGTTCGTGTTAGGGTTAGGGTTAGGGTTAGGGTTAGGGTTAGGGTTAAGGTTGGGTTAGGGTTAGGGTTAGGGTCAGGGTCAGGGACAGGGACATGGACAGGGTCAGGGGTTAGGGTTAGGGTTAGGGTTAGGGTTAGGGTTAGGGTTAGGGTTAGGGTGTGAGGGTTAGGGTTAGGGTAATGTTCAGGGTTTTGGGTTAGGGTTAGCGTTAGGATGAGGGTTAGGGTTAGGGTTAAGGTTAGAGTAAGGGTAGGGTTAGGGTTAGGGTTAGGGTTAGGGTTAGGGTTAGGGTTAGGGTTACGGGTATGGGTAGGGTCAGGTTCAGGGTCAGAGTCAGGGTTATGGTTAGGGTTAGGGTTAGGTTAGGGTTAGGGTCAGAGTCAGGGTCAGGGTCAAGGTTAGGATTAGGATCAGGGTCAGGGTCTGGGGTTAGGGTTAGGGTTGGGTTAGGTTAGCATCAGGGTCAGGGTTTGGGGATAGGGTTAGGGTTGGGTTAGGGTTAGGGTTAGTGTCAGGTTTTGGTGTTGGGGTTAGGGTTAGGGTCATAGTCAGGGTTAAGGTTCGGGTTCGGGTTCTGGTTCGGGTTCGGGTTTGGGATAGGGTTAGAGTTGGGTTAGGGTTAGGGTTAGGGTTAGGGTTAGGGTTAGGGTTAGGGTCAGGATAAGGGTTCGGGGTTAGGGTTAGGGTTAGGGTTAGGGTTAGGTTTAGGTTTAGGTTTAGGGTTAGGGTTAGGGTTAGGGTCAGGATAAGGGTTTGGGGTTAGGCTTAGAGTTAGGGTTAGGGTTAGCGTTAAGGTTAGGGTTAGGGTTAGGGTTTGGGTTGTGTTAGGGTTAGGGTTAGGGTCAGGATCAGGGTCAGGGTCTGGGTCTGCGGTTAGGGTTAGGGTTAGGGTTGGCTAACGGTTAGGTTGAGGGTCAGGGTCAGGGGTTAGGGTTAGGGTTAAAGTTAGGGTTAGGGTTAGGGTTAGGGTTAGGGTTTGGGTTAGGGTTAGGGTTACGGTTAGGGTTAGAGTTAGGGTTAGGGTTAGGGTTAGAGTTAGGGTTAGGGTTAGGGTAAAGGTTGGGTTAGGGTCAGGGTCAGGGTCAGGGTTAGGGTTAGGGTTAGTGTTAGGGTTAGGGTTAGGGTTGGATTAGGAATTGGGTTAGGGTAAGGGTTAGAGTCAGGATAAGGGTTTGGGGTTAGGGTCAGGGTCAGGGTCAGGGTAAGGGGTTAGGGTTAGGGTTAGGGTTAGGG
>NW_026612342.1:5000-7500 GCF_029931775.1 Euleptes europaea | reverse complement strand
GGTTAGGGTTAGGGTTAGGGTTAGGGTTAGGATCAGGGTTAGGGTTAGGGTCAGGTTCAGAGTCTGTGGTTAGGGTTAGGTTTCGGGTTCGGGTTCGGGTTCGGGTTCGGGTTCGGGTTCGGGTTAGAGTTAGGGTTAGGGTTAGGGTTAGGGTTAGGGTCATAGACAGGGTTAGTCAGGATTAGGGTTTGGGGTTAGGGTTAGGGTTAGGGTTAAGGTCAGGGTCAGGGACAGGGTTAGGGTTAGGGTTAGGGTTAGGGTTAGGGTTAGGGTTAGAGTTAGGGTTAGGATTAGGGTTGGATTAGGAATAGGGTTAGGGTAAGGTTTAGAGTCAGGATAAGGGTTTGGGGTTAGGGTAAGGGTTAGGGTCAGGGACAGGGACAGGGTCAGGGGTTAGGGTTAGGGTTAGGGTTAGGGTTAGGGTTAAGGTTAGGGTGAGGGTTAGGGTTAGGGTTAGGGTTAGGGTTAGGGTTAGGGTTAGGGTTAGGGTTAGGGTCAGGGTCAGGGTCAGGGTCAGGGTTAGGGTTAGGGTCAGGTTCAGAGTCTGGGGTTAGGGTTCGGGTTCGGGTTTGGGTTCGGGTTCGGGTTCGGGTTCGGGTTCGGGTTCGGGTTCGGGTTAGGGTTAGGGTTAGGGTCATGGACAGGGTAAGTCAGGATAAGGGTTTGGGGTTAGGGTTAGGGTTAGGGTTAGGGTCAGGGTTAAGGTTAGGGTTAGGGTTAAGGTTAGGGTTAGGGTTAGGGTTAGGGTTTGGGTTAGGGTTAAGGTTAGGGTTACGGTTAAGGTTGGGTTAGGGTTAGGGTTAGGGTTAGGGTTAGGGTTAGGGTTATGGTTAGGGTTAGGGTTAGGGTTAGGGTTAGGGTTAGGGTCAGGATCAGGGTTAGGTTTAGGGTCAGGGACAGGGTCAGGGGTTAGCGTTAGGGTTAGGGTTAGGGTTAGGGTTAGGGTTAGGGTTCGGGTTCGGGTTCGGGTTCGGGTTCGGGGTTCGGGTTAGGGTTAGGGTTAGGGTTAGGGTTAGGGTTAGGGTCAGGGTCAGGGACAGGGTCAGGGTTAGCGTTAGGGTTAGGGTTAGGGTTAGGGTTAGGGTTAGGGTTAGGGTTAGGGTTCGGGTAATGTTCAGGGTTTGGGTTTGGGGTTCGGGTTCAGGTTCGGGTTCGGTATCGGTTTCGTCGTTTCGGTTTCGGTTTCGGTTTCGGGTTAGGGATAGGGTTTGGGATAGGGTTAGGGTTGGGTTAGGGTTAGGGTTAGGGTTAGGGTCAGGTAAGGGTTTGGGGTTAGGGTTAGGGTTAGGGTTAGGGTTAGGGTTAGGGTTAGGGTCAGGATAAGGGTTTGGGGTTAGGGTTAGAGTTAGGGTTAGGGTTAGGGTTAGGGTTAGGGTTAGGGTTAGCGTTAAGGTTAGGGTTAGGGTTAGGGTTAGGGTTAGGGTTTGGGTTGTGTTAGGGTTAGGGTCAGGATCAGGGCAGGGTCTGGGTCTGGGTCTGGGTCTCGGGTTAGGCTTAGGGTTAAGGTTAGGTTGGCTAACGGTTAGGTTCAGGGTCAGGGTCAGGGGTTAGGGTTAGGGTTAGGGTTAGGGTTAGGGTTAGGTTAAGGTTAGGGTTAGGGTTAGGGTTAGGGTTAGGGTTAGGGTAAAGGTTGTGTTAGGGTCAGGGTTAGGGTTAGGGTTAGGGTTAGGGTTAGGGTTAGGGTTAGGGTTAGGGTTAGGGTTAGAGTAAGGGTTAGGGTTAGGCTTAGGGTTAGGGTTGGATTAGGAATAGGGTTAGGGTAAAATTTAGAGTCAGGATAAGGGTTTGGGGATAGAGTAAGGGTCAGGGTCAGGGACAGGGACAGGGTCAGGGGTTAGGGTTAGGGTTAGGGTTAGGGTTAGGGTTAGGGTTAGGGTTAGGATTAGGGTTAGGGTTAAGGTTAGGGTTAAGGTTGGGTTAGGGTTAGGGTTAGGGTTAGGGTCAGGGTCAGGGTCAGGGTCAGGGTTAGGGTTAGGGTCAGGTTCAGAGTCTGGGGTTCGGGTTCGGGTTCGGGTTAGGGTTACGGTCATGGACAGGGTAAGTCAGGATAAGGGTTTGGGGTTAGGGTTAGGGTTAGGGTCAAGGTTAGGGTTAGGGTTAGGGTTAGGGTTAGGGTTAAGGTTAGGGTTAGGGTTAGGGTTAGGGTTAGGGTTGGATTAAGAATAGGGTTAGGGTTAGGGTAAGGGTTAGGGTTAGGGACAGGGACAGGGACAGGGACAGGGACAGGGACAGGGACAGGGGTTAGGGTTAGGGTTAGGGTTAGGGTTAGGGTTAGGGTTAGGGTTAGGGTTAGGGTTAGGGTTAGGGTTAGGGTTAGGGTTAGGGTTCGTGTTAGGGTTAGGGTTAGGGTTAGGGTTAGGGTTAGGGTTAAGGTTGGGTTAGGGTTAGGGTTAGGGTCAGGGTCAGGGTCAGGGACAGGGACATGGACAGGGTCAGGGGTTAGGGTTAGGGTTAGGGTTAGGGTTAGGGTTAGGGTTAGGGTTAGGGTTAGGGTGTGAGG
>NW_026612341.1:15000-22092 GCF_029931775.1 Euleptes europaea | reverse complement strand
TGATAGGGATAGGGATAGGGATAGGGATAGGGATTGGGATAGGGATAGGGATAGGGGATAGGGATTGATAGGGATAGGGATAGGGATAGGGATTGGGATAGGGATAGGGATAGGGATAGGGATAGGGATAGGGATAGGGATAGGGATAGGGATAGGGATAGGGATAGGGATAGGGATAGGGATAGGGATAGGGATAGGGATAGGGATAGGGATAGGGATAGGGATAGGGATAGGGATAGGGATAGGGATAGGGATAGGGATAGGGTTAGGGTTAGGGTTAGGGTTTAGGTTTAGGGTTACGGTTAGGGTTAGGGTTAGGGTTGAATTAGGGTTAGGGTTAGAGTTAGGGTTGGGGCTAGAGTTTAGTGTTAGCGTTAGGGTTAGGGTTATGGTTAGGGTTAGGGTTAGGGTTAGGGTTAGGGTTAGGGTTAGGGTTAGGGTTAGGGTTAGCGTTAGCGTTAGTGTTACGGTTAGGGTTAGGGTTAGGGTTAGGGTTAGGTTTGGGAATGGGTTAGGGTTAGTGTTAGGGTTAGGGTTAAAGGTAGGTTTGGGTTAGGGTTTGGGTTTGGGTTTGGGTTATGGTTAAGGTTTACGGTTAGGGTTAGGGTTAGTATTAAATTTTTGGTTAGTGGTTAGGGAGAGGGTTAGGGTTAGGGTTAGGGTTAGGGTTGGGTAAGGGTTAGGTTAGGGTTAGGGTTAGGGTTTAGGGTTAAGGTTAGGGTTCGGGATAGGGATAGGGATAGGGGTACGGATAGGCATAGGCATAGGCATAGTCATAGGCACAGGGATAGGGATAGGGATAGGGATAGGGATAGGGATAGGGTTTAGAATTAGGGTTCGGGTTAGGGTTGAATTAGGGTTAGGGTTAGGGTTAGGGTTAGGGTCAGGGTCAGGGTTTGGGGTTAGGGTTAGGGTTAGGGTTGAAGTTTGGTTAGGTTGGGGTTAAAGGTAGGGTTAGGTTAGGGTTAGAGTTAGGTTTTAGGGTTAAGTTTATGGTTAGGGTTAGGGTTATTGTAAGGTTAGGGTTATAATAGGGTTAGGGTTAGGGTAAAGGTAGGGTAGGGTTAGGGTTGAATTATGGTTAGGGTTAGGGTTAAGGTTAGGGTTAGGTTTAGGGTTCAGGTTAGGGTTAGGGTTAGGGTTAGGGTTGGGATAGGGATAGTGGTAGGGATAGGGATAGGGATAAGGGTAGGGATAGGGATAGGGATAGGGATAGGGATAGGGATAGGGATAGGGATACGGATAGGGATAGGGATAGGGATAGGGATAGGGATAGGGATAGGGATAGGGATAGGGATAGGGATAGGGATAGGGATAGGGATAGGGATAGGGATAGGGATAGGGATAGGGATAGGAATAGGGATAGGGTTAGGGTTAGGGTTAGGGTTTAGGTTTAGGGTTACGGTTAGGGTTAGGGTTGAATTAGGGTTAGGGTTAGAGTTAGGGTTGGGGCTAGAGTTTAGGGTTAGGGTTAGGGTTAGGGTTAGGGTTAGGGTTAGGGTTAGGGTTAGGGTTAGGGTTAGGGTTAGGGTTAGCGTTAGCGTTAGCGTTAGCGTTAGTGTTACGGTTAGGGTTAGGGTTAGGGTTAGGGTTAGGGTAAGGGTAAGGGATTGGGGTTAGGGTTAGTGTTAGATTTAGATTTAGGGTCAGGGTCATGGTTTGGATTTAGGGTTAGGGTTAGGGTTAGGGTTAGGGTTAGGGTTAGGTTTAGGGTTAGGGTTAGGGTTAGGGTTAGGGTTAGGGTTAGGGTTAGGGTTAGGGTTAGGGTTAGGGTTAGGGTAAGGGTTAGGGTTAGGGTTAGGGTTAGGGTTAGGTTTGGGAATGGGTTAGGGTTAGTGTTAGGGTTAGGGTTAGGGTTAGGGTTAAAGGTAGGGTTGGGTTAAGGTTTGGGTTTGGGTTAGGGTTAAGGTTAGGGGAAGGGTTAGAGTTGAATTACGGTTTGGGTTAGGGTTAGGGTTAGGGTTAGAGTTTAGTGTTAAGGTTAGGGTTTGTGTTAGGGTTGAATTTTGGTTAGGGTTGGGGTTAAAGTTAGGGTTGGGTTAGGGTTAGAGTTAGGGTTTAGGGTTAAGGTTAGGGTTAAGGTTGAATTTGGGTTAGGGTTAGGGTTAGAGTTAGGGTTTAGGGTTAAGGTTAGGGTTAGGGTTATTGTAAGGTTAGGGTTAGAATAGGGTTAGGTTTAGGGTTAAAGGTAGGGTTGGGTTTTGGTTTGGGTTAAGGTTAGGGTTTTGGTTTTGGTTAGGGTTAAGGTTTAGGGCTAGGGTTAGGGTAACGGTTGAATTAGGGGTAGGGTTAGGGTTAGGGTTAGGGATAGGGATAGGGATAGGGATAGGGATAGGGATAGGGATAGGGATAGGGATAGGGATAGGGATAGGGATAGGGATAGGGATAGGGATAGGGGTAGGGATAGGGATAGGGATAGGGATAGGGATAGGGATAGGGATAGGGATAGGGATAGGGGTAGGGATAGGGATAGGGATAGGGATAGGGATAGGGATAGGGTTTAGGGGTTAGGGTTAGGGTTAAGGTTAGGGTTAGGGTTGAATTAGGGTTAGGGTTAGGGTTCGGTGTAGAGATTTGGTTTAGGGTTAGGGTTAGGGTTAGGGTTAGATTTAGTATTAGGGTTGGGGTTAGTGTTAGTGTTAGGGTTAGCGTTAGTGTTACGTTTAAGGTTAGGGTTAGGGTTAGTGTCAGGGTCAGGGTCAGGGTTTGGTGTTAGGGTTAGGGATAGTGTTAGGTTTAGGGTTAGGATCAGGGTCATGGTTAGGGTTCGGGTTAGGGTTAGGGTTAGGTTTAGGAATGGGTTAGGGTTAATGTTAGGCTAGGGTTTAAGGTAGGGTTGGGTTAGGGTTACGGTTTGGGTTAGGGTTTAGGGTTAAGGTTAGGGTAAGGGTTCGAGTTGAATTACGGTTAGGGTTAGGGTTGAAGTTTGGTTAGGGTTGGGGTTAAAGGCAGGGTTGGGTTAGGGTTAGAGTTAGGTTTTAGGGTTAAGTTTATGGTTAGGGTTAGGGTTATTGTAAGGTTAGGGTTATAATAGGGTTAGGGTTAGGGTTATTGTAAGGTTAGGGTTATAATAGGGTTAGGGTTAGGGTAAAGGTAGGGTAGGGTTAGGGTTGAATTATGGTTAGGGTTAGGGTTAAGGTTAGGGTTAGGGTTTAGGGTTAAGGTTAGGGTTAGTGTTAGGGTTAGGGATAGGGATAGGGATAGGGGTAGGGATAGGGATAGGGATAAGGATAGGGAAAGGGAAAGGGATAGGGATAGGGATAGGGATAGGGATAGGGATAGGGATAGGGATAGGGATAGGGATAGGGATAGGGTTTAGGTCTAGGGTTACGGTTAGGGTTAAGGTTAGGGTTAGGGTAAGGGTTGGGGCTAGAGGTTAGGGTTAGTGTTAGGGTTCGGGTTCGGGTTAGGGTTAGGGTTACTGTTAGGGTTAGGATTAAAGTTAGGGTTAGTGTTAGGGTTAGGGTTAGCTTTAGCGTTAGTGTTACGGTTAGGGTTAGGGTTAGGGTCAGGGTCAGGGTCAGGGTCAGGGTTTGGGGTTAGGGTTAGTGTTAGATTTAGATTTAGGGTCAGGGTCATGGTTTGGAGTTAGGGTTAGGGTTAGGGTTAGGGTTAGGGTTAGTGTTAGGGTTAGGGTTAGGGTTAGGGTTAGGGCTAGGGCTAGGGTTAGGGTTAGGGTTAGGGTTAGGGTTAGGGTTAGGGTTAGGGTTAGGGTTAGGGTTAGGGTTAGGGTTAGGGTTAGGGTTAGGGTTAGGGTCAGGGTTAGGGTTAGGTTTGGAAATGGGTTAGGGTTTGTGTTAGGGTTAGGGTTAGGGTTAAAGGTAGGGTTGGGTAAGGTTTTGGTTTGGGTTAGGGTTAAGGTTAGGGTAAGGGTTAGAGTTGAATTACGGTTTGGTTTAGGGTTAGGGTTAGGGTTTAGGGTTAAGGTTAGGGTTTGGGTTAGGGTTGAATTTTGGTTAGGGTTGGGGTTAAAGGTAGGGTTGGGTTAGGGTTAGAGTTAGGGTTTAGGGTTAAGGTTAGGGTTAGGGTTGAATATGATTTAGGGTTAGGGTTAGAGTTAGGGTTTAGGGTTAAGTTTAGGGTTAGGGTTATTGTAAGGTTAGGGTTAGAATAGGGTTAGGTTTAGGGTTAAAGGTAGGGTTGGGTTAGGGTTAGGGTTAGGGTTAGAGTTTTGGTTTTGGTTAGGATTAAGGTTTAGGGCGAGGGTTAGGGTTAGGGTTGAATTGGGGTTAGGGTTAGGGTTAAGGTAAGGGTTAGGGTTTAGGATTTAGGTTAGGGTTAGGGTTAGGGTTAGGGTTAGTGTTAGTGTTAGTGTTAGGGTTAGGGTTAGGGTTAGGGTTAGCGATAGGGATAGGGATAGGGATAGGGATAGGGATAGGGATAGGGATAGGTATAGGGATAGGGATAGGGATAGGGATAGGGATAGGGTTAGGGATAGGGATAGGGATAGGGATAGGGATAGGGATAAAGATAGGGATAGGGATAGGGGTAGGGGTAGGGATAGGGTTAGGGATAGGGATAGGGATTATGAATGGGATTATGAATGGGATAGGGATAGGGATAGGGATAGGGATAGGGATAGGGATAGGGATAGGGATAGGGATAGGGATAGGGATAGGGATAGGGATAGGGATAGGGATAGGGATAGGGATAGGGATAGGGATAGGGATAGGGATAGGGATAGGGATAGGGATAGGGGTAGGGATAGGGATAGGGGTAGGGATACGGTAAGGATTTAATTATGGTTAGGGTTAAGGTTAGGGTTAGGGTTAGGTTTAGGGTTAGGGTTAGGGTTAGGGTTAGGGTTAGGTTTAGGGTTAGGGTTAGGGTTAGTTTTAGGGATAGGGATAGGGATAGGGATAGGGATAGGGATAGGGAAACGGATAGGGATAGGGAGAGGGATAGGGATAGGGATAGGGATAGGGATAGGGAAAGGGAAAGGGAAAGGGATAGGGAAAGGGATAGGGATCGGGATCGGGATCGGGATAGGGATAGGGATAGGGAAAGGGATAGGGATAGGGATAGGGATAGGGATAGGGATAGGGATAGGGATAGGGATAGGGTTAGGGTTAGGGTTAGGGTTAGGGTTAGGGTTAGGGTTAGGGTTAGGGTTAGGGTTAGGGTTAGGGTTCGGGTTCGGGTTCGGGTTCGGGTTCGGGTTAGGGTTAGGTTTAGGGTTAGGGTTAGGGTTAGGGTTAGGGTTAGGTTTGGGAATGGGTTAGGGTTAGTGTTAGGGTAGGGTTGAAGGTAGGGTTGGGTTAGGGTTACGGTTTGGGTTAGCGTTTAGGGTTAAGGTTAGGGTAAGGGTTCGAGTTGAATTACGGTTAGGGTTATGGTTAGGGTTAGGGTTTAGGGTTAAGGTTACGGTTAGGGTTAGGGTTGAATTTTGGTTAGGGTTGGGGTTAAAGTTAGGGTTGGGTTAGAGTTAGAGTTAGGTTTTAGGGTTAAATTTAGGGTTAGGGTTAGAGTTATTGTAAGGTTAGGGTTATAATAGAGTTAGGGTTAGGGTTCAAGGTAGGGTAGGGTTAGGGTGAGGGTTGAATTATGGTTAGGGTTAGGGTTAAGGTTAGGGTTAGGGTTAGGGTTAGTGTTAGGGTCAGGGTCAGGGTCAGGGTTTGGGATAGTGTTAGTGTTAGGGTTAGGGTTAGGTTTGGGAATGAGTTAGGGTTAGTGTTAGGGTTAGGGTTAAAGTTAGGGTTGGGTTAGGGTTAGGGTTAGGGTTAGGGTTAGGGTTAGGGTTTGGGTTTTGGTTAGGGTTAAGGTTTAGGGTTAGGGTTAGGGTTAGGGTTGAATTAGCGTGAGGTTTAGGGTTAGGGTTAGGGTTAGGATTAAATTTTGGTTAGAGGTTAGGGATAGGGTGAGGGTTAGGGTTAGGGTTAGGGTTTGGTAAGGGTTAGGGTTAGGGTTAAAGGTAGGGTTAGGTTAGGGTTAGAGTTGGGGTTTAAGGTAAAGGTTAGGGTTAGGCTTTTTGTAAGGTTAGCTTTAGAGTAGGGTTAGGGTTAGGGTTAAAGGTAGGGTTGGGTTAGGGTTAGGGTTAGGGTTAGGGTAAGCGTTGAATTATGGTTAGGGTTAGGGTTAAGGGTAGGATTAGGGTTTAGGGTTAAGGTTAGTGTTAGAGTTAGGGTTCAATTAGTGTTAGTGTTAGTGTTAGTGTTAGGGTTAGGGTTAGGGTTAGGGTTAGGGTTAGGGTTAGGGTTAGGGTTAGGGTTAGGGTTAGGGTTCGGGTTAGGGTTAGGGTTAAGGTTAGGGTTAGGGTTTGGGTTAGGGTTGGGGTTAGTGTTAGGGTTGAATTAGGGTGATGGTTAGGGTAAAAGTTAGGGTTAGAGGTTGGGGATAGGGTTTGGGTTAGGGTTAGGGGTTTGTAAGGGTAAGGGTTAGGGTTAAGGTTAAAGGTAGGGTTAGGTTAGGGTTAGAGATGGGGTTTATGGTTAAGGTTAGGGTTAGGATTATTGTAAGGTTAGGGTTAGAATAGGGTTAGGGTTAGGGTTAAAGGTAGGGTTGTGTTAGGTTTAGGGTTAGGGTTAGGGTTAGGGTTAATGTAAGGGTTGAATTATGGTTAGGGTTAGGGTTAAGGTTAGGGTTAGGGTTTAGGGTTAAGGTTAGGGTTAGAGTTAGGGTTCAATTAGTGTTAGTGTTAGGGTTAGGGTTAGGGTTCAGGATAGGGATAGGGATAGGGATAGGGATATGGATAGGGATAGGGATAGGGATAGGGATGGGGATAGGGATAGGTATAGGGATAGGGATAGGGATAGGGATAGGGATGGGATAGGGATAGGGATAGGGATAGGGATAGGGATAGGGATAGGGATAGGGATAGGGATAGGGATAGCGATAGGGATAGGGATAGGGATAGGGATAGGGATAGGGATAGGGATAGGGATAGGGATAGGGATAGGGATAGGGATAGGGATAGGGATAGGGATAGGGATAGGGATAGGGATAGGGATAGGGAAAGGGAAATGGAAAGGCATAGGGTTAGGGTTAGGGATAGGGATAGGGATAGGGATAGGGATAGGGATAGGGATAGGGTTAAGGTTAGGGTTAGGGTTAGGGTTAGGGTTAGGGTTTAGGGTTAGGGTTAGGGTTAGGGTT
>NW_026612341.1:0-2500 GCF_029931775.1 Euleptes europaea | reverse complement strand
AGGGTTGGGTAAGCGTTAGGGTTAGGGTTAGGGTTATCTTAGGGTCAGGATCAGGATTTGGGGTTAGGGTTAGTGTCAGGGTCAGGGTTGTTGCGATTCGGGCCATTAACTGCCTACACGCTTAGAAAGGATCCCTTTAAGTTTAGGGTTAAGGGATAGGGTTAAACTTTGGGATACTGTTCGGGTTAGGGTTAGGGTTGGATAAGCGTTAGGGTTAGGGTTAGGGTTAGGGTTAGGGTTAGGGTTCGGGTTCGGGTTCGGGTTAGGGTTAGGGTTAGGGTTAGGGTTAGGGTTAGGGTTAGGGTTAGGGTTAGGGTTAGGGTTAGGGTTGGGTTAGGGTTAGGGTTAGGGTTAAGGTTTACGGTTAAGGCTAAGCTTAGGGTTAGGGTTAGGTTTTAGAGTTAATGTTAGTTAGGGTTAGGTTTGAATTAGGGCTAGAGTTAGGGTTAATGTTAGTGTTAGGGTTTAGGGTTAAGGTTCGGGTTCTGGTTTAATTAGGGTTAGAGTTAGGGTTGGGTAAGAGTTAGGGTTAGATTTAGGGTAAAGGTTAGGGTTATTGTTAGGGTCAGGGTTTGGGGTTAGGGTTAGGGTCAGGGTTAGTTTTAAGGTAAGGGTTAGGGTAGGGTTAGAGTTAAGGGTTTAGGATTAGGGTAAGGGTTAGGGTTAAGGTTAGGGTTGGGAATTGGTTAGGGTTAGGGTTTAGTTTAGAGGTGGGTTTGGGTTAGGGTTAGGGTTAGGGTTGGGTCAGCATTAGGGTTAGAGTTAGGGTTAGGGTTAGTGTTAGTGTTAGGGTTCAGGGATAAGGTTAGGGTTAGGGTTTAATTAGGATTAGGGTTAGGGTTAGGGTTGGGTAAGCGTTAGGGTTAGAGTTAGGGTTAGGTTTAGGGTTAGGGTTAGGGTCAAGGTTTGGGGTTAGGGTTAAGGGTAGGGTTAGGATTAGGGTTTGGTTTAGGGTTGCGTTAGGGGTAGGGTTAAGGTTAAGGTTTAGGGTTAAGGTTTAGGGTTAAGTTTAGGGTTACTGTAAGAGTTAGGGTTAGGGTTAGGGTTGGGTAAGCGTTAGGGTTAGGGTTAGGGTTATTCTTAGGGTCAGGATCAGGATTTGGGGTTAGGGTTAGTGTCAGGGTCAGGGTTGTTGCGATTCGGGCCATTAACTGCCTATACGCTTAGAAAGGATCCCTTTAAGTTTAGGGTTAAGGGATAGGGTTAAGCTTTGGGATACTGTTCGGGTTAGGGTTAGGGTTGGGTAAGCGTTAGGGTAGGTTAGGGTTAGGGTTAGGGTTAGGGTTAGGGTTAGGGTTAGGGTTAGGGTTAGGGTTAGGGTTAGGGTTAGGGTTAGGGTTAGGGTTAGGGTTAGGGTTAGGGTTAGGGTTAGGGTAAGGGTTGGGTTAGGGTTAGGGTTAGGGTTAAGGTTTACGGTTAAGGCTAAGGTTAGGGTTAGGGTTAGGGTTTAGAGTTAATGTTAGTTAGGGTTAGGTTTGAATTAGGGCTAGAGTTAGGGTTAGTGTTAGTGTTAGGGTTTAGGGTTAAGGTTCGGGTTCTGGTTTAATTAGGGTAAGAGTTAGGGTTGGGTAAGTGTTAGGGTTAGATTTAGGGTTAAGGTTAGGGTTATTGTTAGGGTCAGGGTTTGGGGTTAGGGTTAGGGTCAGGGTTAGTGTTAAGGTAAGGGTTAGGGTAGGGTTAGAGTTAAGGGTTTAGGATTAGGGTAAGGGTTAGGGTTAAGGTTAGGGTTGGGAATTGGTTAGGGCTAGGGTTTAGTTTAGAGGTGGGTTTGGGTTAGGGTTAGGGTTAGGGTTGGGTCAGCATTAGGGTTAGAGTTAGGGTTAGGGTTAGGGTTAGTGTTAGTGTTAGGGTTCAGGGATAAGGTTAGGGTTAGGGTTTAATTAGGATTAGGGTTAGGGTTAGGGTTGGGTAAGCGTTAGGGTTAGAGTTAGGGTTAGGTTTAGGGTTAGGGTTAGGGTCAAGGTTTGGGGTTAGGGTTAAGGGTAGGGTTAGGATTAGGGTTTGGTTTAGGGTTGCGTTAGGGGTAGGGTTAAGGTTAAGGTTTAGGGTTAAGGTTTAGGGTTAAGTTTAGGGTTACTGTAAGAGTTAGGGTTAGGGTTAGGGTTGGGTAAGCGTTAGGGTTAGGGTTAGGGTTATGCTTAGGGTCAGGATCAGGATTTAGGGTTAGGGTTAGTGTCAGGGTCAGGGTTGTCGCGATTCGGGCCATTAACTGCCTTCACGCTTAGAAAGGATCCCTTTAGTTTAGGGTTAAGGGATAGGGTTAAACTTTGGGATACTGTTCGGGTTAGGGTTAGGGTTGGGTAAGCGTTAGGGTTAGGGTTAGGTTTAGGGTTAGGGTTAGGGTTAGGGTTAGGGTTAGGGTTAGGGTTAGGGTTAGGGTTAGGGTTAGGGTTAGGGTTAGGGTTAGAGGTTAGGGTTAGGGTTGGGTCAGCGTTAGGGTTAGAGTTAGGGTTAGGGTTAGGGTTAGTGTTAGGGTTCAGGGATAAGGTTAGGGTTAGGA